>NW_007256691.1:506674-514227 GCF_000164805.1 Carlito syrichta
TCGAACCCGCGGGCTCAGGCAATCCACTCACCTCAGCCTCCCAAAGGCGCGAGATTACAGGCTGAGCCACCGAGCCTGGCTAGTGCTCTGGTTCTTACGCCATGCTAGTAACGGCCTGTGAATAGCCCTCCACTCCTTAGTCTTCCATCTGTAGGGACTCCATGAGTGCTCACCAGACAACCCCAGGTCTTCTGCACACTGTTTGTCCCATGTTTCTCAAATGTGTGCACCATCACACCTGTCACGGACTTCCCTTCCACCAGAACAGTTCCCCAGGTTATCCCTGGTGACCTCTCTAACTGCTGAGCCTCTGTGCAAAGGGCTAGCTATGTCCTACTGACCACTCAAAATGGCCTCCTCTTCCCCTGCCTCATGTTGGTGTTGGTTGAGCCCGTCCCAAATCCTCATCTTCCCACCTGTTTTCTCAGACTGCTTCTGGTACCGCTGGAGTTAGCCCCTGAAAAGTAGATGCCAGGGGAAACAGGAAGGAAAGGGGGGCTGTGTGCACATGTCCTAGACTGTCATCCAGCCTAAGCAGACTGGACAAGGCCATAATGCAGTCCTCAGAGGAACAGGCCTGACGTGGTACTCGTGCCGTGCATTGGCTAGGAGTAGCCAGTGGAAAAGCAAAACTTTGGTACAAACATGGTGGCAGATTTCAGAGCAACCAGGACTCTTGGTCATGAAACTCTCTTTAGCTGGAGGTCTGTGAGACCCATTCTCATGGCCACCACACCAAGGCTGGGTTTCCCTCGCCTTCTTCAAAGGCAGTAGCATCAGTTGAGGCTCACTGCTTTCTTGTCCAAGTTTTCCAGGGTACAGAGAGAGAAACAGAAACTTTCCTACGATGTCTTCCTCGGCCTCAATGGATCAAGTCAGAACCGATGCCCATCTCTAAAGCTACAAGACTCCCACAGAATGCCACATGCTGTTCATCTCAGATAAGCTGGAGTCCGCTTTTGGAGCTGGCAGTGGGAATACAGAGATCTCACTGCACAGAGCTGGAAAAGGCAGTGGTTGCTGGGAAAGCAACTAGTGGTGTCTACTACAGGAAGGATCTCAGGAAGAGTCCTTTCTTCTTACAGATGGGAGATGCAGAGGTCTAGAGTAAAGACAGGAGCAGAAGTGGCCAGGGCTTCATTGTGAACTGAGACAGAGACAGGGCTGGTACTCAAGTCAGGCTCCCACCAGAGTGGGTATCATACCTGTCCAGTCCTGGTACCAGGGTTGAGCACAGTCAGGGATCTGGATGTTGCCCCACCCTGAGCTGGCCAGGCACTAGTCCCCTCCCCCAACCCGATTCAGAGTTCTCAGCTTTGTTTGTCATTTTGGCTTTCCTAGCCCCACTTGGGGTCTGGCTACCTCTCCCTGGAACACTGGATCAGTACCTGGGAGTGAACTCACTGCCAACCCCAGGGAGATACTTTTAGAGCGATTAAATGCAGCAATAATTCCTCACTTTCTCTTAAGGCTCATTTCCTATTAAAAGGAATAAAAATCCATCCTGGAAAGCTGCCCAACACCCTCGCTGGGGAAGGAGGTGGGACGAGACACCAGGCAGCACCGACCAAGGTCAAATGGAGGTTGCCTGAGAATCCTCACAGGGGATTCATGAGGCTTGTCTGACTGGGCAGTTGGCCCTGCCTCACAACTCCCCAGGAGCAGGGCCTGAGATCCCTCTGCTGTGGCCTGGGCACAAGGGATTACCCAGCAAGGGGTATCCGGGGCACCATCCTGGGGTAGCTCAGGGGCAACCATCTCCACGTCATACACACCTGCAAGTCACCTCCATATCACCTCCTGTAGCCCTACCAGATATTCTGCTTCAGGGCTTTTACTCTTGTTGGGGAAGCAGACGGCTAATTCCTTCCTTAGATATGTGTTCTTGTGAGTTCTTTCTTTGCAGGCCACCTCTCATCCTTAAAACAAAAATACCCCTAAGAAAGAAGACTCAGTGACTGCCTCTCCCATATCCATGTGCTTTCACTGGGAGTGAGTGAGACTCAGAGGCCTGGCTTTCAATCCAGCATCTGCCATTTATAAGCTGAGTGATCTATTTTTTTTAATTTCTAAAAAATATTTATTTGGAAACAATTGCATACTTACAGAAAAGTTGTAAGAATAATGCAAAGAACACCCATATACTCTTTACCTAGATTCACTACTTGTTAATATAATTTTTAAAATAAATTTTATTGTGTGTATTTAAGGTATACAATATGAAGTTATAAGATACACATAGTGAAAAGGTTACTGCAGTGAAGAAAATAAGCATATTCATCATCTCACATATTTTCTATTTTTTGTATGGGGCAAGAGGAGCTACAATCTAATCATTTTGTAAAAATTCCTATTACAATGCACTGTTATTAACTATACTATTCACACTGTGCATTAGATCTCTAGACTTGTTCATTCTACATATCTGCTACTTTTGTATCCTTTGACCCTGTATCTCCCATTTTCTCCCCCAAATCTACTCCTGGTAACCCCTGTTTTATTCTTTGTCTCTGTTTATTTGACTTTTTTGTTTTCCAATTCCACATATAAGTGAGCTCACATGCTGTATGTCTTTGGGTACCAGGCTAATTTCATTTAACACAATGTTCTCCAGGTCCATCCATGTTGTGGCAAGTGGCGGAATCTCCTTTTTTAAGACTAAATAATACTTCATTGTAGATACAGTATACACCACAGGTTTTTTAATCCATTCATCCACCCACAGACCTTTAGGTAATTTCCATATCTTGACTATGGTGAATAATGCTGCAATGAGCATGAGGGTGCAGATATCTTTACAAGGTGGTGATCTTATTTCCTTTGAGTAGATACCCAGAAGAGAAATTTCTGGGCCTCATGATTATTCTGTTTAATTTCTTTAGGAATCTCCACACTATTTTCCATAATGGCTGCACTAATCGACATTCTCACCAACAATATACAAGATCTCTCTCTTCTCCACACCCTCACCAGCATTTGTCATTGCTTGCCCTAAACATAAGACCTGAAATTGTAAAACTCCTAGAAGAAATTACTTTGGGGGATAGTTTATCAGAAGCTCAGGCTATAAAAGCAAAAATAAATAATCAGTACTGCATCAAACTAGAATGCTTCTATGTAGCAAAGGAAATAATCAACACAATGAAAAGGCAACCTATGGATTAGTAAAATATTTGCAAACTGTATATCCAATAAGGGGTTAACGTTAACATACAAAGTTTATAAATAACTCATATAGCTCAATAGCAAAAAAAGATCATATAACTCTATTAAATAAGGAGAAAGGACAGGAATAGACATTTCTTCAAAGAAAACATACAAATGGCTGACAGACACGTGAAAAGATACTTTGCATCACTAGTCAGTAGGGAAATACAAAGCAAAACCACTGTGAAATATCACCTCACACCTGTTAGAAGAGCCAGGACTAAAAAGACAAAGGATAAGAAGCCAGGTGATTCTGAGCAAGCCGTTTACCTTCTCTCAGCCTCAGTTTTCTTTTTTTTTTTTTGAGTTGGAGTCTCACTCTGTCACCCAGACTGGAGGGCAGTGGCCGCTCCCAGCCACCGCAGCCTCGACCTGCTGGGCTCCGGCAATCCTTCAGCCTCAGCCTGCCAAGTAGCTGGAACTACAGGCGTGCGCTACCACACCCGGCTAATTTTTTGATTTATTATAGAGATGAGGTCTCACCAAGTTGCACAGGTGGGTCTCGAACCCGCGGGTTCAGGCAATCCACTCACCTCAGCCTCCCAAAGGAGCGGGATAACAGGCTGAGCCACCGAGCCCGGCTAGCCTCAGTTTTCTTACATATCTACTGGGCACAATCTTTGAAGCATCTCCCTCTTAGGGCTCTGGTGAAGAAAAGATTAATAGTTTGAGAAAGTGCTTTGGAAGGTGTGAAGTATTGTATTAATCAGGTTAGGCTACACTCTACAAAATAACGTAGTAAATATAAAATAAATTTGAAAATATTTTAGAAAATAACAAAATATACAGTAATAATCTAGAAAATAATCCAGAGATTGAAATAAAGTCACTTGTGTGAACTTTGCCAAATACAATTTTTAAAGGAGCATCACTAGGAAAATGAAATGAAAAATGTTCAAACTGATCAGAATCCTGTTCAATGAGACAAGACCAGTGAGCAGGCCCTTGGACGCTGTGGCCATATCAAATTGCTATTGGTTATTGCTAAGTGCTACTCTCTTTCTGTTCTTTCTCTCATAGTGAACTGGTTACAAAGGTTTGTGGCACTACACTGGTTCAGGAATACACTTGTATCTATAACCATACTAACCTGAGTGCAACGGATCCCATCTGATCTTGGAAGCTAAGAAGGGTTGGGCCTGGTTAGTACTTGAATGAGAGGAATACCCTTGAGTAACACAGATCTAGATACAAGCTCTTGGTGGGCAGAGCCTAAGTTTCCCTCTCAGAGGATACCTAGAAACACTCAGCTCAGCGACCCTCAGTATAGAACACAAGAAACCTTAGAGAAGCCTGGCTGTTGAACAATAGAGACTTCTGTGCCGGGCTTGGTGGCTCAGCCTGTAATCCCACGCCTTTGGGAGGCTGAGGTGAGTAGATTGCCTGAGCCTGCGGGTTCGAGACCCGCTTGGGCAGCGAGACCTCACCTCTACAATAAATCAAAAAATCAGCCGGACGTGGTAGCGCACACTTGTAATTCCGGCTACTTGGAAGGTGGAGGCGGAAGGATTGCCGGAGCCCAGCAGGTCGAGGCTGCGGTGGCCGGGAGCAGCCACTGCACTCCAGTCTGGGTGACAGAGTGAGACTCCAACTCAAAAAAACAAAACAAAACAAAATAAAAAACAGTAGAGACTTCCAGGCTTGACCAGGGAACATGCAAAGGGAAAGTCTCTCCAAGCCAGGATTGACATGTTTACCCCAGAGTCATGCCACTTGAGAGGCATATTTTGGGTTTTCTTTTCTTTCTGTCTTTACCACCCCATACCCACATGCCAGAGCCACTCACTCACATTTACGGCTTGTGCCTACTCAAGTCTATATTAATTAAAGAGCAGGCACAAGATAGGAGAGCCAAGTGTCTTATTTCATAACGTAGATAATGTTCGAGATTTTAATTTACAAGGAAAGCAGAGACCAGGGTCTGTCTGCAGCAAAAAGAGCCATAGAAAGCGTCTTAGTTTCTGAATCTGATATCTCAAGACTCTCTGAGTTGCCATAAATTCTGATAAAATGTCTTCCCAGCGGCAAAAAGATAATTTTTATAAGCTTTTGGAAGGGACTAATAAAGCAGTAATCTACCGTCTTCCATTATTTAAAGACCTGGCTCGAGGGATGTGATTTGTAAGGGTTTTTATATATAAATATATAGACATATATTAATTCTATGTCTCAATCTATCACCCTCTCTAGAAAGGAATCGTGGCAGGGCTGTGGTTTCCTGAGGACTGGTTTCCTGCCCCGGCTGGAGCTGGAAAGGTCTGTCTCTGAGCCTCCCCACGTAGATCTCAATGCCTGCAGGAACAGTGATCAAAGGTGTTAGTACACACACCTCTCATCTATCCCCTGGCCCTGTGTGATAACCTTAGAGTTACAATCCATGTCTGACAAACACAATTCCACTGCAACTAGGCCTGGTGCTGAGGAGGGCAGCTTAGTCATCATCTAACAACAGACACATGCGGAGGATTTTCCCATCTCCCCCTGGCCTGTGTGTTCTAGTTCTGGGATTATTGTGGGACACCAGTTCGAGCATCCATTAACAGCAAGCTTAAGCTCAGATGCAGAGAATGCAGCCCTTGCATCTCACTCCAAGATCCCAGGTTCCCTGCCTGGTGAGGCAGAGCAGATTTTAGAAGTCGTGGGGTTTGTGTGGCTGACCCTGCGAGAGCACAGAATACCCTCAAAAAGCATCTGCGATGTTCATGGGTAAATGTATTGTCCAAATTCCTGCCCATGAGCCTCCATACTTCACTCAAGCCAAGAAACAGCTAACTGGGGAAAAAAAGATGCTCCTTACAGGGGCAGAGGTGGTTTCTCTGCATTTGCCATGTTTCCCAGTGTCTTCTCATGTTCTGAACCATGAGACCCAGGGACCGCCACTCTGGGAGGACACCAGTGAAAACAGTCGCAATCCATCTGTGAGCTCTCCTACCTCCACCCTCGTGGTTTATGACCCCCAGGGTGTAAGTGAGAAAATTGGAACCTGGATTAATGAGAGCCCCAGAGGGGGAGGAGTCTGCCCTGTTTGAATTAACCACCCAAATGAGTTGCGACTGCGTGCTAGAGAGGGGCATAGAGAGAAAGCTCAAGTAGGGAGAGAGCCCACATAAGTGGGGAGGAGGGCAGAAGACCCTCCCCCAAAGGCTCTGCCAAGACCCTTTAAAAGACCCCAAATGGTAGCTGGCTGCAGAGCCCAGGGCTGAAGCCCAAAGGCTAAGTAGGTGAAAATATCTGGCTGCAGATATCAAAGCAAAAGGCTTCCTTGACTCCATAGGAGAGGATCACCCTCCAGAGACTGTCTGCTGCCTTGCCCAAGCCCAGACTGGACCAAGGGAGAGTCAAGCAATCTGGCTGGACCTAAGGCCTGGACCCAATCTCAGGGCCTGACACTTTATCTTTGCTGCCACTGCATGGAACACGTTTTAAAGCCTCAGGACTCAGGTGTGAAGAAAGACCTTGAGGGGCATTATGATCCACAGTGTAAGAGGAGGGAGAAGAAGAAAGAATTATGCAGTTGTGAACACCGGCAATGGCTGGCTTCCCATTATGCCCAAACGCCTTCCAAGAGGCTCACATGATGAGGCCACAAGGAGCTGAAGTCATGGGCAGCAGCTTCCACACAATTCATGAACTTCCAGATTTCCTGAAAGTCATCAGCAGCCTCCCAACCTTTGTTCCATCAACCCCTCCAACTGCCTCTCAAAGACTGCACAATTTCCCAATTACCTAAGTTAAAGTCCTTCTTACTGGAAGCACCCAAGGTAGCTCTTGTTTGCCTGGCTGAATCTTGAGTGAGATGGGAGCAGAATCCTACTTACCTGGAAGTCCGTTCCTGCCACCCAAAAGAATGTCACCCTTACTTGGTTTTGGAAAAACAAGGTTACGCCTTTACACAGCTGAGTATATAGACAGAGAGTTGCACCTGCAGAATGTATATCAGATAGCTGGGGTCTTCAGGGGGTATCTGAACCTTCTACCAGATCATAGGGCTCCTTACTGACAAGGGACTTTCATGGCCACCACTGATCCCACTGGCACGCCCTGTGAGGCAGTTGGAAACATGACGTTCTGGGACATGATCAACTGGAACTAAGTGCTTGGACCCTGGGTGGCTTAAACAACAGAAACATATTTGTTGACAGCGTTGAAGCCTGGAAGTTCCAGATCAGAATCTAGCTTGGTCACTTCTGGTGAGGGCTCTCTTCTCAGTTTGTAAATGGCTGCTTTCTCGCTGCATCTTCACATGACCTTTCTTTAGCTCCTACTTGAGGGGTGAGAGAGAGAGAAAGAGAAGATGGAAGGAAGGAAAGAAGGGAGGAAGGAAGGAAGGAAGGAAGGGAGGAAGG
>NW_007256691.1:514247-546371 GCF_000164805.1 Carlito syrichta
GGAGGAAAGAAGGGAGAGAGAAAGAGGGAGGGAGGGAAGGAGGGAGGAGAGATCTCTCTGGCATTCCTTTTTATGAGGACACTAATCCTATCAGATCAAGGCCCATCCTTAAGACCTCATTTAACTGTAATTACTTCCTTAGGGTTCCATCTCCAGATACACACCAGTAGCCTGGTGATGATTCTATCATATTAGGAAACTGAGAGCCATCTGAGGGGGCGAAGAGAGGAGGAGAAAAAGACAGGGGTGGAAGTCTTTGCCTAATTTCAGCTCAAGTCAAAAACTCACACTACTCTCCAAGCCTCAAAGCAGACGCCCTTCTGACACACTGAATCGGCAGAGGTCACATATAGGCTAGCCGCAGCAGCTCTTGCTTGGCTTACATAATCTCTCTTAGAAATAGGCATTCGTTGCCAACACTGAAAGACTGGAAGATTTCCCACGAACACCCAGGATTCTCTTGAAAAATCAGTAGGTCTCACTTCCCTGGGGCTGCGTGTTCACCTAGCAGTCATCGACCATAGTTCTTGAGTGGCCCCTCCTCATGGGGCATCTGACTCGTGTCCCAGCTCACCCGTCCTCACCACCGGTCCTGGGCCTCCCTGGCTCCCTCTGGGCATGTTTGCCCCATGGGTCGGAGGAAGGCGGGCGCCAGGGAACAGCCCAACCTCCACAAGCATCTTTGCAGAGACTGCAGCGCAGCATGGATCCTCTTTGATTCCAGGGCTGCCCATTCAACGCCCAGCTGCTCCCTTCCTCCATGACAATGTTGCATAATTCACATGAAAGCGGATTAATATACAGCCAGGAAATTCAGACACTTGATATGGCTTCTAAGAGCCTCTTTATTTGTATGGGAAAAGGGATCATCCCAAAACATTCACTTCTCCTCCCCTTTGGGGTTTGAAGATCATCCCCCAAGACTGTCCCACTAACCATTTGGACAGTGACCAGAGAATCCTGTAGGCCAAGGTGGGCGGTTTCCTAGGCACCCCCTGCTGATTGTGGGCTCCCCACGGCTTCTACGGGAAGGCCCAATCTTGGCGTTTATTTATTATTAAAAACTCAGTCTCCAGCTCTGAATCCTTTGCTGTTCTTTGGCACTTGCCTGAAGTCTCTTCCACAACCCAGCATCTCTGATCTTCTGCATCAGAAAGTTTCCTCTCTTAGCCCCAGAGGAAACAAGTCTGTTACCCCACAGTGCTGCCCTGCCTGGAGAAAGAAATGGTAAGGGTTCCGCGTCTGCCCACTGGGCACCCCACCCCTGAGCTGCCGACCTTGGGCAAGGCACTTTCTCTCTTTGGGTTTTTTTTGTTTTACTGTCAAGTTGCCATGTCTCAGAGAAAATATATTGTGATTATGGATGGAAAAAAAAAATCCTTGAAAAGTATAAAATAATATATACAAGTAATTAATACTGGTGAATCAGTCAGGGCCCCAAAACAGTGCACCCAAATGAGGTAACAGAAGGAAAGGTTAAGAAAGCAAGAGAGTTAGGGAACCTCCGGCCACTGTCTGCAGATGTCATTCGCTCATGCCAGAGAGCAGGTGTAGACGGTGGAGGTTGGATCTGGAGGGACAGATGGAAGATACCTGGAACCTACCAGCCACTGGGTTTTTAAGTGCACCAGACACCATGGCATTGCTTTATATCACTGTCTCACTGACTCATCTCTCCAGCCCTAGGAGGGAGGGGACTATTATCTTCATTTTGCATTTGAGAATACTGTGGCTTAGGCAGACTCAATGATCTGCCCAGGATCACTCAGCCAGGAAGTGGTAGAGGGAGAATTCAGGACCTTGGACTGCTTGAGCATGTTGTGCATGGCTTCTTAAGGAGAGGGGGGACTCTTGCTGGATCATCATTCTGGGTCACAGCATCAGAGGGATCCTTTCTGGATTGTCCAGTATGAGGTGTCAGGCCCTGAACTTGACCCTTTGGATATGTGCCTCCATACACCGTGGTGGCTATAGCCTCAAGTAGCTAATCATTGCAGTCATGAGCTCCGTGAGGGCAAGAAGCACAGCCAGGAGCACAGGTGGGCCAGGTGGATGCGGTGAGCTATGCAGAGGCATAGACACAGTGCTCAGAGGCTGAGGGCTCTGGGGAAGGAGGGGATAGCCAGCCCAGATGACTCCAGGGCGTGGTGACTTGGGCTGACAAAAGTGAGGGGTCAAGGATTTGCCTGTGTGGAGTAGGGAGAGAAGGGAGGGAACTGACATAGTTTGGATCGTTCCCCCTCCAAATCTCACGTTGAAGTGTGATCCCCAGTGTTGGAGGTGAGACCTAGTGGGAGGTGACGGAGTCATGGGGGCAGAACCCCTATGAATGGGCTGGTGCTATTCTCGTAATAATGAATGAGTTCTTGCTCTATACGCTCACACGAGAACTGATTGTTTGAAAGAGCCTAGCAGCACCACCTCCTCCTCTTGCTTCTCTTTCTCCATGTGGCCCTCCTCCTCCCTCTCTGCCTTCCACCATGATTATAAGCTTCCTGAGGCCTCACCAGAAGTCCAGCAGATGCTGGCACCATGCAGAACCATGAGCCAAATAAACATCTTTACTTTATAAGGGACCCAGCCTCAGGTTTGTCTTTACAGCAAAGCAAAACGAACTGATACAGGGATACAGAGGAAGATATCCTTTGGTATGCCCATGGACCATGCAACTGGACACATCCAGCCGTGGGACTCTATGGAGCTTTGAGTAAGTGATTTAACTTCCTTTTCCCAAAGAACAAAAAAAGCAAGCCTGCCTTCCCTTAGTTTTGCTCATCTGTGGATTGATATAGAGGGCCTAGGGAGGGCAAAGCCTAAATATAGAAAGAGCCCAAGTGCCTTTCATGTGGAAATCAACTGTCGACCAGGAACTCCTGCCTTAGACTAATAATGCGAGTGAGAAAATAAGCCTTTACCAGGTCAAGCCACTGACATGATAGTGCGTGTTTGTTACAGCAGCTAGAATTAACTCTCTAACACATGGCATTTTTTCATGAATCCAGAAAAGACCCTGCAAGGTGGGAAGCTCAGAACATCCTCTGCTCTAGAGGAGCCCTCCCAAGAGCTGCCTCTCAAAGCAAGACAGAACCACATCTTCCTCTAAATGAGACTTGGCTCCAGCCAGGCTGAGGACAGGCGAGGACAGGCTGGGAGGGCATTTAGACCCTGGAGTTGGAGCACCCAGGAGATCAGCTTCTCCAGAGTCCAGAAGCAGCTGAGGCTTGAGTGCTCCGTCCCTTGGTCTGGCTTTAGCAACAGGCTTCAGGGTGCACTGACAGGCAGCCAGTAGGAAATGCATGCTCCACACCCTCACTTTCTTATTGCATATTGATTGAAGCAGCTCTTATTCAGCTAAAAGTCTCCAATGGCAGGGCTCTTTTCCCTCAAAATGAAAACATTTTCCGCTAAGTAATTGAGACCCACTGTGCTTCCTTCCCCTCCCCTGCAGGCCCCGCCACTGCACTCCCAGAATGAAGCCCTAGAAGGGCCCGCGGGGTGGCTGCCAGGGTTTCCCAAACCATGGCCTAATTCAGTGCTATTTGATATTCCTGCAAGCCCAGGACCCACACGATGAGGCTGGGACAGTGTTTGTTTGGAGAACACATTTGCTCTCCCTTTGTACTGCAAGCCCAGGACCAAATGAAATGCATGTCTTTTCAGCAGATCTGGAACTCGCAAGAGTTCGAGGGAAGACAGCTTGAAACCACATGGACCCTCTACGGTTTCTCTATCCATGAAATGGGCATGCTGGTATGTGGCCTGGCCACCTCAAAGTGTGGTTAGGAAGTCATGTGGAAAATGTCTTTGTCAGTTAAGAACACCCCCAGATTCAACAGAAAATCCTACTACTGTGATCTAAATTTATAAGGATTTTTCTCTCAAAACAAGATGCCTAGAAGGTGGTACTTTGGGGCATTGGTTCAGCTATGTGGTCAAAATCTAAGATCTGTTTCATCTTTCATTTTTACCATCCTTCGTTGACTTTGGACCGCATGTTTTGACTCCTGGTCCCAATATGGCTGCTTGCTCACTAGTCCTCACATCTGCATCCAAGGCAGGAAAAAAAGGCACAAGGCAAAACTTCCTCCTAAGGAGGCTTCAACTTTGCACTTGGTGAGATTAGCCGTCCTTAGCAGATTGCTCCTTACCTCTCAGGAATTGGAATCAGATCTGCAGGAAGGAAGGGGACAGGAGCGATGGCTCTGGATAAGCAATGGGACACTTTTGCCACAAAACCACAGCCTGTGAACTGAGTTCTAGCCCTGGTGCCCTGTCTTCTCTGGGCCTCAGTTTACCTTTTGTACCAAGAAGAAGTTGAGCTCAGTAACCTTCAAGGATATTCCCATGAAGTCTGTGACCCTTGTGGTTATGGCCTGGACGTGGTCACCCAACTGCAGCATCCTCAGCAGAGGAAGCCCATCACTCTCAGTGGCAAAAGCTGTACCCACCCTGTCTGCTTGTGCCTCCTGCTGCCCTCAAGAGGCAAGTTCATCTGCCCCTGGGTTCTCCCTCCGGGATCAAACTCGTTTGGGACTGATCTCAAAGACTGTGCAGGGGTTGGTCCCCAGTGCATGTTTGATCTCCAGCAAACATGCTGGATTTGAGCCCCAGGGATGTTTTTGACTTACTGGGTAATCATGGATCTGTCTCTGGCCTCCCCTGTGCCTCAGTTTCCCCATTTGTTCAGGGAGATGGTTGCATTAGATGACCTGGGCTGGACTCCTGAGAGGGTGACGAGGAAATGGAGGAGAAGGTGGGTGCCTGGATTCCTGGGTCTGTAGGGGCCCTGGACGGGGAGGGGTGATCAGGCCCCCGATAGAGAAACAGAGGCCCTTACTGATGAGGGAGCCAGATTCTCTTACAGGCTCGAAGTTCCTCGTTCCAACCAAGACACACTGATGGTTCTCATAGCCTCAGGGAACCAGGGGCAGATCCTCTGGTTACTTTAATCCTGGCTCAGTTTGAGTTTCACAGATATCTCAAAGCATGGCCTGGAGATGACCCTGCTCTCCCAAACTTAGGGTTTAGGATTCATTCTGAGCATACTTGGCAATGACCCATCTTCCTATGTTTCTCCCATTCCTTCCTACGTCCCTTCCTCCCTCCCTTCCCCATTCCCTCCCTCCCTCTCTCTCTCCCTCCCTCCCTTCCTCCCTCCTTCCCTCTTCCCTCCATCCTGGAGACCATCAATGAATCAACGTTTAATATCTGTTTGTTGAGGGTTAAAAGGGGGAAGCAGAAATTGCCATGGGAGCATAGATAGGAACCAACCAACAGAACCAGGAGAAAGGATGCAGGGAAGGCTTCCTGAAGGAAGTGGTATTAAAATTGCAACGTAAAGGATAGGTAGGAGTTAGCCACTGGTAGTTGGTGCAGTCATTCCAGCCGCTGTAAGCAGGGCTGCTAATACCTTACCACTGTCCCTCTTCAGAGTATCACGTGCTCAGAGAAGCCACTTCATTTGGATTCCATGTTCCCCCACTACCACCCTAAGGGGGCAGACTTTAGTCAGTGACAGATGGGAGGGTAGAAAAACCCTGCCTCTCTGCCTTAAGGTGTGACAACTCTGGTGCCATTCACCCCACAGAGCTTCGCGGGATCAGACGTGGCTAGACTGTTTCCGGAAACTCACCTTAAGACATCAGGTGATCGAATGTTCCAACAGAAAGAGTCCTTGGTGGTAAAAGAGGATAAGGGGAGTCTGTGAGAGCCATGAGTGATTCAGGGTGGCTGGATGCTGGGACCAGGCCCTACCCCTCGACATCCACAGTCTCTACCGCAGCTGTTCTCAGAACCCACGCCTGGTTAGCTGACAGTTGGAGCCTGCCTACTCCTTCTGTACTACTTTGGTTTCCAGAGGTCCAAGCAAGCCCAGAGGAAGACTTTGAAAGGGTGGGGAAGCCAAAGGAAGGCCTTATGACAACAATGCACCAAGCTTTTTGCATGCCCTGTGGATGGATCGCAATGCACAACTGAGATGCCAGCCCTAGCTGTTCACTCCATTGTGTACCTGAGTGACACAGCACTTGCCAGCCCCCGGGACCTAAGACTTGCTGCCTGGCTCTGAGACATCCCTCCCAGACTCTAGCCCTTCCCCCACTCAGGAAGAACAGCTAGTGGAGAGTAAGTTCACATGCCACATGGGCAGATGGAGAGATCATCAAGAGCACAGGCTCTGGAGTCAGATTGTATTAGTCAGCTATTACCATAATAATGCTGTGTAACAAATAACCACAAAAGGCCATCACAATAAGTTTTAATTTAGTTAATGCCTCGGTGGGTTGGCTGGAACAGCTCCACTGATCTTTAGAAGGGCTTGATTGTGTATTTGCAGCTCAGGTAGGAATCAGCTGACCTAGGCAGTGGAGCTGGGATAACCCTGCTCTACCTGAGCATCTGTGAGTCTGTTCCACTTGTCTGTTGTCCTCCTTGGTCCAGTGAGCTAGCCAGGGCATGCCCTCATAGTAATGGCCAGTAAGCCTGCCAGGGAATATTCTCACAAGCAAAGAAAATAGAAACATGAAACCTCTTAAGGCCTACACCCAAAACTGGCATGCTATTACTTCTGTCTCACGATGTTGGCCAAAAGAAGCAACATACTTTAATCAAAGTCAAAGATAAGGAAGTATACTCCATCCCTTTACTGAAAGGTACTGTGAAGTCATGTGGCAAAGGGTGAAAAATTGGAGCCAATAATGCAATATTTCCCAGACTGTTTCATTGGAATTCCTGATCTGCCACTTGCAAGCTGTGTGACTCTGAGCAAGTTAATTAACTTCTCTGGGCCTCCCTTTTCTTGTCTTAGAGACATGATAATAGGAGCTTCCCTTTGTGTGGTTGTGAGAATAAAATCAACGCAGAGAAAGTAGACAAGTAGTTGCTCTATAAGGCTAGTTATCTTGTCACAGCAAAGTCCTGCAGCCATAAGCAAACCATCTTTAGGGCAGAGAGAAGCAGAGAAGAACTCTGATCCTTCATGAAATCATTTAACTTCCTGATAGAATGACTGGAAGACCCCAAACACCAGACTTCTGTAAACACATACATTCCCTTACTGCTTAAGCCACAGTCTTTTTTCTTAAAATTTGATTCTTTTAGGAGTGAATATCTCTTGAAAAAAAAATTCAGCTGTCTTTTTAGTTCCCCAACAGTTTACTCTTCTTCCATTAAATTCTAGCTGAACACATTTAATAGCTTTTATTCATAGTAACATACACAATAGGGGCCCATGCTCATGACTTGTTTCTGTTTTGATTCACCTGCCCATTCTTCTGTTGACAGACCTGCCCTTGCGTCAGTGTCTACATGGGGAGGCGCAGCAGGAACAACATGAACTCTTGCGAACAACGGCCATTTAGAATGATTGTGTTTCAGCTTTCTTTTTTTTTTTTTTTTACATTTTTAAGTGTCTTGTATTTTTTAAATAAACAGAAAATTTTCATTTGTACAAAAAATTTTGCAAAATTTTATTACAGCTTTTATTCACAAAATCTAGACTGCCAATAAAGACAATAAGCTGCCATTAATTGAGTGTCCACTACATTCTGAATAAATCCCTCCCAGAGATATGAAGTAAAGATATTACATGACTCCAATCAAGACTCCTTCTTCTACTTTTCCTCTCTCTTTGGACCAAGTTTATCTTCTCAGAAGTCTTCTTCTTCATTATCTTTTGGCACACCTGTGAAATAGCAGGTCAAAATGGTCCATACTATCCCTATTTGAAGAAGGGTAAGTTGAGTCCACAGAGGCTATGTGTCCTAGCCAAAGTCCTTCGACCAGAAACTAGGACTCCAGGTTCCCAGCTGGAGCCTCTCAGGTTAGAACTATGAGGAAGTCTTGGTTTTTGCTTTTTTAATTTTTTAATTTTTTAGAGACAGGGTCTCACTATGTTGCCCAGTCTGGTCTTGAACTCCTGGGCTCAAGCAATCCTCCCACCTTTGCCACACAAACTGCTGGGATTACAGGCGTGAGCCATCATGCCTGACCCAGGACTATTAAGAAGTTTTGAATGAGAGGTTGAGAATTCTACCTTCTCATCCAGGAGTTGGTGTATCCACTCCCTGTCTTCTGCCAGAAACCCCCTTTGAGTTTAGCCCGATCTCTGAGACTATCTAAAGGAGGCTCCCATTCTGATGCTCAGAGAGTCTTTTATGAATAACAATCAGCACTGGAGACATTTTTTAAAAGTTGCTAATATTAATTTTACAGAAATAAAATCTAATTGAATTTCTTCTGGCTTTCCCCCATTAACTTAATGTTATGGACTTTTAACGGATGTCTTAATTAGATGTTCCTATTAATGGGAATATAGCTCAATTTTCAAATGAGGGTCTAAGCTGCCAATATTCCCATTTGGACTTTTAATTAGGGTGAGAAAATATTAACCAATTACACTGGGTTATTGCCTGGACTCTCTGTGGGCTGGTGAGGTCACAATAAACCCGGGATGCAAGGGCCTGGGGGGTAAATGTGGTTGGAAATTGGGCTTGTGAGAGAGGGGAGAGGGGAGTCGGGCCACCAGTCACTCAGAGAAGGGGCTCCAGGGTCTGGCATGAGCTGTGTCTCCATGTGAATGTGGGAAAGTGGGAGCCGGCTTCTGATACTCACCTGTATGTCTGTCTGATGTTTTGGGGTTTGTGGAGTACTCAGCTGATGAGTATATCAAACCGATGTGCTGTGTAACAAAATACCCCCAGACCTAGTAGCTTTAAAAACAACCTTTATCATTTCACAGTTCTGCAGGTCAGAAATTTGGGCTGAGCTTAGCTGGGCATTTCTTCTGGTCTAGACCTGTTTTGGCTCCTCTTGACTGAGCTTGTCCCTTGCGTCTATTGTCAGCTCGGGGAGTACTCAGCTGCCTGATGATATAGTCTCAGCTGGGATGTTGGGGATTCTGCTGGTGTATTTTTATGAGGTGGCTTATCCTCCAGTGGTCTGGCCCGGGTTCCAGAGCTTCAAGAGCCACAAGAGGGCAAGCCTCAACACTCACATGGTCCGTGTTGCCACTGTCCCATGGACCAAAGCAAGTCACACGGAGGGAACTGCCAGAGGATGGAGATACAAGAGGCAGAAACGGATTGAGCCACTTCTGTCATTTGTCCCCCACAGCAGGTAGGGCGAAAAGCAGGTGGAGATAGAAATGGGGTGACTGGCCCAGCTCTGAGCCAACAAGCTAGAGGTCCCACATCCAAAGGCCTGGAGGGCATGGCCCGTGAAAGAATGAAGGCGGCCTATGGGACCCTGGTGACCCACACCTCAACCAAAGGGACTCTCCACTATGCAGCCCCACTCAGTCACCAGGACTCCAGCCTACAGGAGTCAAAGAGTCCATTTTCTCTGTCAAAACCAGACATCTGTATTTTAGGACGGAGTCTCCCAATGTTTAAAGGCTGGAGACAAATTAAAATGTTAAAGTCCTAGATAATCAGTAAAGAATTAGGGAGACAGTTTAAACAGGCACTTCACAAAAGAGAAAAATTCAAATGAATATGTGAAGTGGTGACTGATCTCATTAGTCATCAGAGAGATGCATATTAAACCAGCGATGAGGTGCCATTCACTTTACAATCTCAAACACTGTTGGTAGGACTGAAAGCTCAGGGAGGACGTTATCTAGCAGGGTTGAAGATACGCATCGGCCATCTCAGAAACTCCATTCCTTAGTGTATACTAAGAAATGTGAGTCCACATTCACCAAGAAACATAGCAAGAATGAGCAGAGAGGCGTTGTGACAAAGAGGCTGACGCTGGAAACAACATCCACAGTAGAACTGAGAAATGCATTGTTGAGTAAACATACAGTGAAGTACTATAGAGCACTGCAAATACCAAAATATTGATATGGGCAACAATGTGGATGCTTGTCAAAAACATCATGCTGGAAGAAAGAAGCAAGGCACACAAAAAATGTACACTATATGAGTTCATCTATATGAAGTTCAAAAAGGAGTAAAATTAATCTACATATTTAAATCTGTATACATGAATGATAAAGCAACTTTTAGAATAGAGGAAAACCTCATGAAAAAGTCTAGATGGTGCTCATCTCTGGGGGCAGAGACAGGTGGTGATTGTTTAGGGGCGCTCCAGGGGCTTGAGGTTGTCGGCCATGTTCTTTTCCTTGACTGGGTGGTGGTTACACAAGTCGGGTATCTGAATGGGGCTTGGCTGGGCAATTTGTTTCCTCTGGGTGGTACTGAGGGGTCACTCTGTGGTATCAGCTGGCGACTGGGCTAGTGTGAACCAAGATACCTTCACTCACATTATTGGTGCCTTGGCAAGGGCAGCTGGGAAGCAGGGCTCATATGGGGCCTCTCTCTCTATGGGGTCTCTCCAGCAGTGTAGTTGGAATTCTTCCATAGTGGTGGCTCGGGATCCCCAGAGGCAGGAAGTGGAAGCTGTTGGTCTCTTAGGTCTGGGTTGGGAACTAGCTCAATATACTTCCACCATGTCATCAAGGCAGTCAAAGAGCTCTCTGATCCAAGAAGAGGAAGCATCCACCCTTCATGGGAGTATGTCAAAGAATCTGCGGCCATCTTTCATTGGTCAAACCACTATTATTAGTATTACTAATTATTGATTTATAGTTGACCCTTGAACAACCCAGGGGCTAGGGGCACTAAACCACCCCGCATAACTGAAAATCCATGTATAACTTTTGACTCCTCCAAAACTTAACTACTAATAGACAATTGTTGACTGGAAGTCTTGCCCTTAACATAAACAATCGATCAACACAGATTTTATATGTTATATGTATTGTATTCTTAGAATAAAGTAAGCTAGAAAAAAAAAGAACGTTATTTTTAAAATATCAAAAGGAAGAGAAAATCTATTTACTGTTAATTAAGTGGATTATCCTAGAGGTCTTCATCTTCACTTTGAGGAGGAGGGGTTGGTCTTCTTGGCTCAGAGATGGCAGAGGAGGAAGAAAATCCACTTATAAGTCGACCCACACATTCAGACCTGTGTTATTCAAGAGTCAACTGTATTTATTTACTATCATCTCAGAGTCAGAAATTTGAGAAGGCAGCACTGGAACAAGACTCTCCCACCACGATTGCCGCAGGAACAGACCCTGAAAATGAGCGAATGAGCATCTTCCTTAATCTGCGGTGAGGGCCTGGCTCCGCCCACCCTCTGCGATTGGTTAGATGGCGGATGATGAGCAGGTTTTGGCAGATGTTGATCCAGAGAACACTGCCCTCTTCTCCCCAGCCTCTGAGAGCCTACCTCGCAGAGGCACCCCTCCCTGCCACACCCCCCACGGGGAGGCTCCTGTCTGGCCCTACTCTCTTTTCCCTGAGCAATTCCAGAGAGTCTGATGAACTCTCATTCCAAAAGCTTTGCAACCCAGAGGAGGCTGCTTGTGAGCCCTTTGCACATCCGTTCCCTGTTCTGTCCCAGGATGCACCTTTTCATTTCTTACTTTGTCAAGTAGCTTTTTAACGGAGTGGCAGATGAATACAGAGGTTACATGTCTTCATTTTGGAACTGGGCTGGCAGAATTAAAAATTTAGTTCTGCTATCTACTGGCTTGTGTGGCCTTAAGCAAGTTCTTTAATATCTTAATGCCTCAGTTTCCTTGTCTGTGAAATGGAGATGATAATAATAATAGCAATAATGACAATACACCCTTGGGAGGACTGTTGTTAGGTTGAAAATACAGAAATGGCCAAGACCAGTACCTGCTCATAGTAAGGGCTATGTGAGTGTCTGTCTTTATTTTTATTATTTGAAGTAAAATTGCATCTAGTAAAAATTATACAGACGAGCCTACAACAAAAAGTTAGTCTTCCTACACTTTTGTATCTTCTGCTTTTCTCCCCAGAGGCAATTCTGCAAGCAGTTTCTTGGATCCACTGCCAGAAATATTCATCCAAGCGTGAATGTGGTGTGTGTGTGTGTGTGTGTGTGTGTGTGTGTGATTTTTAAATTAGAGACACACACACACACATCTATATGTTATAAAATACCAGAATACCGAGTACTTTTAGCTAAGCGTGTACCTTGCTTTCTTTCTTTATCTTGCTGTCAAGGAGATTTTTGCTGGCACATCTGGACTCAAGAAATATAGCTCTAACCATGAAAGTTCAGAATATCCAGGCCCCGAGGGAAGAGAGCCATGGAGGACACATCCTTCTGGAGTTGCTCCTCAAATCCTACCATGCAGTTTCTGGTTATGACTTTTACAGATTTTGCCCAAATTTCCCGTGTAACCCTGGAAAGTCCCCTCTCTCTGACTCAGTTTTCCCATCTGTTAAATTGGATATTGCCAAATCCATCCCCAAGTTCTTCTGAATCAGGACATTGTTGGATTCAAGAGTACAGGTAGGCTTCAGCCTTGCCTGGAACCAAGGACTTCAGGGTTTCAGTCTTCCTTTACAGTCCAGGGACTGCCTAGCCCCATTTCACACAGTCTCTCAGGAGTCAAAAGAGTCGGGTAACAAGGCCGTTGCAGGAATGAGGCAAATGTCCTGGGACCGCCTGAACCGAACCCGGGGCATTTGGAGACGCCAGGCGGGTGGCCTCAATTTATGTTGGATGCCTCACAGCCCGCCCGTGGTAACCGAACTGGCTTTTGTTTGTTTGTCTAAATAGGAAGACAGAAGCTTGGGGCTGCCTGGGATGGCTCCACAAACAGCCCCGCGGCCAGAGTAGGTGGCCGGGGGCCGAGCCGGGCAGCCAGAAGCCACAGGAACCGTGGCGGGGCACCCGGAGGCCAGGCTAACCGAGCCTGTGAGAGGTCTGTCACAGTGGGCAGGCGTGGCTGGGGGAGAGCAGGCCTGTCATGTCAAGCCCCCCTTGCAGAAGCCAGAGGGAAGGATGGAAGAGGCTGAACTTTCCCAGAGGGAGGCCTAGAGTGGGTCTCCTTCCCTCCACCCTGGTTCTACGCTATAGCCTTCCATCCCATCCCAGGGATAAAGGCCTGGGGCCTGTCCCTGTGGGTTGCCTCTTTAGCCCATCAACAGCAACTCAGTGTCAAATGGCCCATTGATGTCTCCCTTCTGCGACAGAAAGGGCAGCAGCCAGTGAATCCTGGCCTTCCCTGGCTAGCAGAGGGAGTGGAGGGGAGCTGGTTTCTCTGCGGCCAGGAGAGCTACAGCTGCCATCTGCATGCCTCCTTGGCCCTAGAATCTTCAAGGCCTGATTTCTTTTCCATCTCAGGGCATCCTGGAGGACACGGAGTGGTGGTGGTAGTATCCTCAGAATCAGATATAGAGGAATCTGTATTCTTTTGTGACAAAAGAGATATAGACATAGGTAGAGATAGAGATATAAGTATAATAGGTATAAGGTGAACCATTTGAAAGAACCATTTTTATAGATCAAAATGATCTAATATTGTCAATTTCATGTGTTTCAAGACAATATTAGTAGTTATAAAGGTATAAGTGTAATGACGACATTGACATAAGTTGCACACCCACAGACACAGACATATAAATTTATATATATGTATGTATGTATATATGTCTATTTTTAAATTCTACAATAGTCATTGAATGGATCCGTGTTTCTGAACTGGCCCAGTGACAAATATCACTGACCACTAACCGTTATTTTTCCCTCTCTGCCCCCACCCAGACATTAAGACTCTAACATAGCCTAAGCGCCTCTGTGGTCTAAGGCTCACTTCAGAGTGCTGATTAAGGTTGAACCTCATTCACCTGCTGCGGGGCTGAACAGCCAAGAGAGCTTTGGGATCAGGAGAATTTAGAGCTGAACCCCCACCTGGCAACTGCCTGCTGGTGTAACCTCAGTTAAGACATCCTGTCCTGGAGCCTCGTCCTTGAATAGTGGGCTACAGATAGGATCTCCTTCGTCGGGTCTTTGTAAAGATGACATAGGATAATGTATGCCAAGATCTGCCATACTGATACACAAAGCAACCCGAACAAGTTGTTAGTCTTCCCCTTCTCCCTTTCTCTTATTGGGTCTTTTTTGGCTGCCGGGAGAAAACAACGGGCTTTGGTCACTGTGCTTGGGGGAGACAGGAAACACTTTTTATGTAACCCTTTTTTACTTACAAAAGTAATCTAAGTTCATTTTATAAAAATAAAATAAGTAAAATAGAAGAAAAAAAAGTTCTCCAATCCTACAAACTGGGACTATCAGTGTTAATATTTTATATTATGAAGAACTCTTTCATTTACAATTTGCAAGTAAAAACAGAAAAAAAAAACCTGATTCAAACCAGTTTAAGACCAAAGGGAATTTATAGGGTTATATGACTAAAATGTTCAGAGGCAGTTTGTCAGACATCAGGCCCAGTTGGTCCAGGAATTAGATGAGATCATCAGGGATCTACTATATTCTCCATCTTTACATCTGCTCTCTCTGTGAGGTTTCAACCTTTCGCAGGAATGATGACCACCAGAAACTCCAGACCAACCTCTTACCTCCTTATCTACAACAGAAAGAGAGCATCTCTGACTCCATTGCTCTTGAAAAAGTCCCAGAACTCCATTTGATTGGCCCAGACTGGGTCATGTGCCCATTCCTGAACAAATCACTGTATTCTGATTGGCCAGGCTGTGTCACATGTCCATGCTGGACTTTCCTCATGCTGGGGCTTGGGGATGAAGTCAGTCCCATGTAAACACATGACCTGAAAGTGGAGGAGGGCCAGCTCCCCAAAGGAAGTTGAGGTGTTCTTTCCAACAGAGCAGTGCATGGATACTGGGCCAGCAAGTCAACATATGTCCACTACACATTTGGAATATAATCATATACAAATAAAAATATGGTTAAATGCGTTGGGGAGCTTGGCAAGGCTAACTTCCTATCCAAATGCTGTCCTACACTCCTTCCCCAAGCTATGCCCTGCGATTCTCCCTCAGACGCCTTTTGTCCTGATGACCTGATAACATCTGCCAGATCACCACATGGGTCACATCTGAAAATCAAATTCCCAACAGACATGCCTTCTCTAGAGAGAACTAAGATGACCTCAGACCCTGACGAGGCTGAAGCATTAGAAAAGAGCTTCTGGGTTTCTAAGGCGTTGGAAAGGAAAAAGGCATCAAATTCCACATGTCACCAAACAAAAGGCAGTTATAACAATCATCAGAAGATCAGAACTCCAGTTCTGCCTCTTCTCTGATTTCCTCTCTCTGGTCTCCACTGGGCCCATCTTTAAAGGAAGAGCTCTGACCTCAGTTACAGACCTCATGGGTCCCAACACTTAGTCTCCTGAAATCAGCATTCTGATTTTATTTAAGTATTTATTTATTTTGGAAAATTACCTCTCTCCCTCAGAGGGTAGTTCAGGTGGAATAGCACACTTAGGTGCTCACCTTGCTGTGTGGAAGCCAACAGGATGAGATCTGTTCTCTCCCCTCCACTCTGTAGCCTGGAGGTAGGCATGTGATCCAGGTGTGGTCCCTCAAGTGCTCTCATAGGAACTTTGTTCATGGAGCCAACAATACATAGATGAAGACATAGGTGGACTTTCCTCACCCCAGCTGTGGTCTGCCTCATGACCAGGCCACTCCTCCTGTGATATCATGGCTGTGAGTGCTGCTCCCTAGGTGTCCAGGCATCCCTGCCATGCCTGCTGGGATTCCTTGATATCCTGTCAATACATTTCCTAATGCTTTTCTGTTTCTTTTGTTTACAACCAAAGGACCTAAACCAATCCGTGCTCTGAGCACCCTTTCAATTCTTCAGTTGTCTAGGAGGATAGTTGTGACAGAGTCCACTCCTGAATACTCGTATTCATGTCCTCCTCTTCCTCCCTGGTCACACCCCTAGATTGCATTTTCCAGGCTCTCTTGCAGTCAGGTGGCACCACGTGATAAAATTCTGGCCACTGGAATATGGGCATTTAATGATGTGTGCCACTTTCAGGGTCGGCCCATAGGACCTCAATGCCATTCTCCGTGGAGAGGACTCAGGTCCTAGAGGAGGGCAGGACCACATGCTGGAAGGCACCTACAATGAATGCTTGTACTGAGACAGGGTCATCCCCATCCCCACCTCCTGCCACCACTTCAAACCATATGAGTTAGAGACCGAGCTCCATTGTCTTCAGTCACAGAGACTTTGAGGTTTACTTGTTATAGCAACTGGCATGCATCGTACAGAAATTCTCTCAGAAAAGGGCCCTATGGCTTCAAGCTGGTAAAGACAGCACCATCAAAGCCAAGACGTGACCACCAGCTGCTGCTCCCCTTGTCAGCCAGAGAGGCAAGCTCTCCCAGACCACAGGGCAGGCCATGGCTCCCGTAACACAGAAGAGGGCTGATCGGCAAAGAGCCTCAGCCTGAGGCCGGCCACACGAGAGCTGCTCCTTTATTGCTCCTTCAAGAAGAACCTCCAATTGCATTACCGGTGAAGTTTCATCAGGGACCCTGGGATTTTGAAGTGACTTTCGGATGTTCTGGAGTCTTCCCTTCAGAGTTCACTGGGCTGGGCCCCTTTTCCCAGAGCACTTTGGGAAGATCCTTCCCTGAGTAGATGAGCAGATGTTGATTTGCATATATGCATGTTTCTGGCCTCTGATGAGATTAGGAGGTGCATTTTTAATCAAAGCCTCCAGCGAGGCTGGGCCCTGGGAGGCAGACTCAAGGTGGGAAGAGGAAATGTCACAGCGAAGAGGGTGTGGGCCTGGGAGAAGGAACTCTCAGAACCAGAGCTTTGTTTATAAAATTGGGGTTGGTTGGCAGGCCTCTATGGCTGGGAAACAGATAAAGATGGAGAGGGGCTCAGAAACCAGGACACCCACCCAGTGCCCTGCACTGGCTAGCTAGAAGACGTTGGACAAGTCCTGTCTTTCACTGAGGTTGTTTCCCCCATAAAATGGAGGGTCGGGATGATGCCACTGTTAATGCCAATGTCCATTAAATGTTCTGGGTGACTGTGAGATGAAAATAATATACAATGGAGGCGAAATGCTTTGCAAATATTCTGCCTTCATTTCGCAGGTAGGAAGGATGATCTCTTGGCTGTGGTAAACCCTTCTCTCCCCACCCCTGGGACCTTGTTCCTGAAGAAGGGACTGCAGGTCCAAGTCTCAGGGACCAAGGGGTTTGTCAGAGGGAAGTACCCTTTTCCCACCAGGATGCCAAGCTTGGAGGTGGATGTAGGGTGGAGACTCCCCAGAAACCCTTCAGGTAAGTGGAAAATGCCTCTCCCCCCACTTTTTTGTGAGTTGAGGTCTCTGTCAACCAGGCTGGAGTGTAGTGGCACAATCATGGCTCATTACAGCCTCGACCTCCTGGGCTCAGGAGATCCTTCCACCTTAGCCTCCCTAGTAGCTGGGACTACAAGCACGTGCCACCACAACCATATAATATTTTGATTTTTTTGTAAAGGCGAGGTCTCACTGTGTTGTCCAGGCTGAACTTGGACTCCTGGGCTCAAGCAATCCTTCTCCCTTGCTGGGATTATAATAGCAATTTAGTCAGCATGCCTGGCCAACCCTCCTTTTATTGGAAGAGGACGTTGAGACATTATTCCAGGGTGAAATCTGTATTCCTTGAAGTCCCTAACTCACAGAGTAGAATACCCTGAAGTTGTCAGAAAGAATGAGCTGGGTGGGCAAGTATTCCTTGCAGCATTTTGCCAGTCAGTCTTTGTAATGGCTGTTCTCTCTGCTTGGAATGCACTTCCCCCATAGTTAAGTCCTCACTTTCTTTCATGTCTCTGCTGAAATGTTCCCACCTGGAATGACCTTTCCTGACCATCCTGGCTGCAGCAGTTCTTCTTGCTCCTTCTTTTATTTCTGACCCAGGGCTTTTCAGCCTCAGCACTACAATAATCTGCACTAGATGATTCTTTGCTGTGGGATCCTGTTCTGTGCATTGTGGGATGTTCAGCAGCATCTCTGATCTTTACTTACTAGATGCCAGTAGCATCCATCCCAGAAAGGTTATAACAATCAAAAATGTCTCCAGACAGTGTCAAATATGCTCTGGGGCACAGAGGGCAAAATCCTCCCAGTTGAGAACCTTTGGTCCACCCATTTTATTTTTCTATGTAGGACTTGGCACCACCTGAAATCTATTTTATCTGTTTTTCTGATCATGTGTCTCTTAGCCGTCTCCTCCACTGGACCACGAGATCCACTCAGGTGGGAACCCTGTCTTCCCTGCTCACCGGGGTACCCCCAGGGCCCAGAGGAGCATTTGGCATGTCTAGGAGCTCAACAATCCTTGTTGAATAAGTGAGTGAGGAGAAAAGCAGCAGCTTCGGTGGACGTGTGTCATGTGATCCGGTTAACACCTGTGTGCACACATGTGTAAAAGATGCCAAGGAATGTGTTCTTGAGGCAGCTGGTGCAAAAAGTCTCTCAGGAAGAGGCTGGTCCCTGCCTGAGTGGGGACTGTTCTTCGCAAGTCCCCTTGGAGCAGGGCGTCCCCGGCTATGGAGTTCAGCTCCCTCTTGGGCTTCTGAATGGGTTTGATACTGCTGTGTGAGACAAGATCTAGAACCCTCTGCTGGTTCCCACCACACTCAGAATAAAGCCGATATGTGTGCAGAGGAATCTAAGGCCTGCTATGACCTATGCCCCATACCTCTTTGCCTTCACCTCCTTCCTTCTGTGCCTTATGAACACATCCCCTGACATCCTGGCCTCCCCAATATTCTTTAAACGCGATAAGTAAATCCTGCCTCAGGGCCTTTGCATCAGCTGTTGCTTCTTCCTGGAACACTCTTACACCAGTTATTTTCATGGCTTTCACCCGCCCCTCCTCTGATGTCTACGCAAAAGTCACCTCCTCAGGGAGGCCTCTCCTGACCACCCTGTTTGTTTAACGTTTGCATTGCCTGTTTCCCCCATGAGAGTGTCAGCGCCCTGAAGCCAGGGGATTCAGATGGCCTTATTCTCTGCTGCATCCTCAATACCTACATTACTACTGGTGCTTTTTGATGGCGTGTGTGGGGGGCACACATGGCATGTGTTCAACTTATTTAACACTGTGACTCCAGGGTCAAAACTCCTGCCTGGCACACTGCTCTAGGATGGGTTCCACAAGGCCATCCTGAGGCACATCCAGGTGAAAGCAATTTAGTGGGAAGCATTTTCAGGAACAATGCATAGGGGATGGGAGAATGGAATGGGAAAGGGAAGGAGACAAGAGAGGGTGCTTATCACAAAGCCCTGTGGAGGTTGCCTTGGGCTGGAGATGATGCAGGTCACACATCAGGATTGTCCCACTCAGGGGAGGTAAAGTTTTCACACCCCGTGCCCATCAGCCCACTCTAGATGGATGTACATGCCCAGCACTTCCAGCTCTCCATACATTCAGGCAAAGCGCGTTCCAGAAGCCTGAGGGCAGCCCATTGATAAAACAATGCTGGTGCTGGCTGCTGGGAGAGCAGGCCAACCAGACCTCGCATCTGGTGGTCTGTGCGGGGAGCCCCAGCAGCATCTGCTATAGCAGGCATGCTCCCTGTCTGTTGAATGAATCCTCTGACTCCATTGTAACTGAAACATTCTTGTAACCTAAGAAGTGACCTCATTCTAGGCTTCCACTACAGCCACTCCTCCAACTCACACTTCTCACCTCTCACTAGGACCCTCCCACGGGGTCTGGCCAGGGTTCAACGAGTGGGCATATGCCTGCCAGCACCCACATCCTGCTCCCCAAGTTTCAGTCAGAGGTGCCCAGCTCAGAGCTGGGGTCCCCCCGGTTCCTCAGCTTTGCACCCGATGCTGTACCCACAGAGACCCTGTTCATCTGCTTCCCCTGCTGCCACTCAGGTCAGTTTCTTGCCCTCTCACACCATCACGCCTTTGTAGAGGCTACTCCCTCTGCCTGGAATGCCCTCCTTGCCCTTCTTAGCCTTAACATTCATGCTTTTCCTTCATGGGTGAGTTCAAATACCACTTCTCAAGTGAGTGAAACCTCCTCTGACGCCTTTTCTCCAGGATCCTCTAACAAACATCCAGGAGAGAAGCCCCTCCCCACTTCCCGACCCCCACCACCCCAGCCTGTCCCATGCAGTCCCGCTATGGCTGGGCTCCCTGCTCAGGCAGCAACTGTAGCTCCGTCCCTCTGGTGCCCCGTGCCTGCTAGCTGCACGGCTGCTAGAACACGCGTGGCTTATGCTTAATACATGAGCCCATCGACCAACCCATCAAAGAAGAGGAAGGAGAGATGCCACTTAAGACTTCGCCCGTCTCTATGACATCTCCCACCCCACGTGGTCCTGGGTTTGAGCATTCAGAGATTTCTCTATCCTTTAGGCTACCCTCAGGGACCCTCTTTCTCGAGTCTTCCTTCCTTGCAGTGGTCTGCCCTGGCTTCCCAGTCACTAGAACCTCAGTGACTTCTCTTCATATCATTTCCTGCCCCAGAAACTTCTGGAGCCGGGTCAGACTCCGGTGCCCCAAGAGTTAACCGCCTCCACCTCGGCTCAAACTGCTTATTGTCAAATGGATTTCTTGGACCAGCCGGAATGCCGGGAGCCCGGGCCCAGCCAGGTCGAGAGGAGGTTTATTTTTCTGCTGACTACCATCTCCCAGTTGAGTATCTTTCCCAGGACAAATCTCCGGCCCCATTTTCCCTGGCTCTCTCTCCCTGTATCAAAACAACTTTATCTCTAAAGAGCAAATAACACTCAGCGCTCATAACAGATGCCAAGAACTGTTTCTGTTTTGATTTTT
This sequence comes from Carlito syrichta, assembly GCF_000164805.1. Classification (NCBI taxonomy): domain Eukaryota; kingdom Metazoa; phylum Chordata; class Mammalia; order Primates; family Tarsiidae; genus Carlito; species Carlito syrichta. Next base: position 534,868 of record NW_007256691.1, read on the forward strand.
GAAAATAAAAATTCAACTGTGTTCAATAAAATTCAGAAGCCGCTTCCCTCTGTGGAAATTAAAGGAATCCAAGACGCCGGAGAAGCCACCGACCTTCCTAATTAAAGCTGTAGCAACGGCGGGAATCCGCTTCCTACAACCACCCGCTCTTGCTGAGCCGAGAACAAAGCCGGCCTCTATCAATATTTCATTCTCTCTTTTCTTCCACGATAACAATGCCGTGTGTTCTGAGTGCGCCCCCCAAAAAGACATGCAGAGCTATGTTAATTAGGGTTTAAATAATTGACGCCCCAGATCTCACTATGTTTCCGGAAGTGTGTGCAGCGTGGGTTGTTGGCTCAGCTCATAATTGCATCTGCTCGTGGTCACAGCCGCTCTCTCTGTCTGTCTGTCCCATTTGGCAGGTATGGACTCAGGGGAAGACTATCCCAGGTCTCCTAAATTGCTCCTGTCCCGAGGTTTTAGGTGTTTTCTTGCTTTGAATTGTAGACTGGAGTCTGATAAGATGTGTTAACTTGGAGTCTACTCATAGGAGGTGGGCTCTGCGCTTTGTCCTGCCTGGGCCAGGGGCCACGCCACCTCCAGACCTCTGACTGTGTTCTGGGTACACTCTCTAGATGCCTGGTGTACAAAAAAACCATGGTAAATGGTTTTTGAATGGAAAGAAAGAAAGAAGAGAGGGAGGAAGGGAGAAGGTGGGGAGGAGGGAGGGAGGGAGGACGGGTAGGTGGATAAATTAGTTTGTCCTGTCTCCTCCTAGGTGGGAAAATAAAAAACAGGGTTGACAGTCTAACCCCAGGTCCCCGTGTGAGATAGTACCTTCGTACATTGTCCTATAAACAACAACAAGAAGAGCTTTAGGGAAATGGTCAAGACCACGAACTCTGGACCTCTAGACTACCAAGGTTTGAATCCCAGCTCTGCCACTTACAGGTGTATGACTTTGAACAAGTCATTTAGCCTCTCTGTGCCTCGGTTTCCACATCTGAAAAATGAGGATAATAATAGTACTTACCTCATAAGGTTGATATGAACATTAGGTTATTGGGAGCATCAGATGCGTTACATCAAGTGGAAGCCACTATCACTGTTCTTATTGTTCCAGGTGACTGCCAGCACTGCTACTCCATTTATCTGAGGAGGACCACCCCAACTTCCAGAGAGGACTCAGCTAGTGGATGAAATGCGTTTCTGGGATCCAGTTCTCGCCTTGTTCATTGCCATCAAGCTGCTGTCTTGATATGGAAGGTTACTGTCAGGTCTACTGCTCTAATGACCCCCTGACCTCCAGAAGTTAGGGCTCTGCCAGGTGGTTTTAAGTCATGGGACCTGTCCTCTGAGCTGCCCAACCTCCTACACACTGCTTGCACACCAAGTCGATGTCCCTGCAGCCCTGCCATTGCTGCCTCTGTCAAAGGGCACGGGCAGTTGGAATCCAGTTCATGACCTCACTTTGAGATCAGCATAGCCACCACTTCTGCCCAATTCCACCCATCCCAAGGGGAAGCCCAGTTCCCTGGCTTCAGAGGGCCAAATAAGGGATGAGTCCTTCTCTGTAGATCCCAAATGTCTTGACCCCTGTCCTTCCTAGACCCCCACCCCAACCCCCATTCCTCTAAAACACAAAGGTCATTACTGGACTCTGAGTCAAGTGCTCAGGGGGTCATCCCAAGGGCCTGGGCTCCAGGCATCTGCCCCTGCTCTGTCTCCTCAGCAACACTACCATTCTCAGCCAGGTCTCCCAGCATTGACCACACGGCCCCCCTAGCAGAAATGCCCTTCGTCCTCCTCCTTCCTGGCCAATCCTAAGATCAGTCAACACTCAGCTACAATGTCTTTGTGATAATTAGATGTTCCTTGGGGTTTTCACACCACAGAATTGTGCCGTGAGAGTTGTCTACAGTTGGCTTCTCAGTTATTGGGAAGGTATCAAACAGTGGAGTCCCCCAAGACGTGGGTGGGGTGTGGGGGTGAAGTATGACTCATATCCCGCGTCCAACCCAGGATCTGGCCCATAGCAGCTCTCAGTCATGCGAGTGCCAGATGGATAGATCGATGGGTTAATATGGGCAGACAGAAAAGGGGCACATGGCTAGACGGGTGAATAGGCAGGTGCTTGGTGGACATGTAGGCGGATGAGTGGAAGGACAGGGAGGAACATCAGCCACAGGATGGACGAAGGTTGGATGACCTTTGTCACCTATCTGTCTGTCCTGTCTGTTGCCAGAGCCCACTCCTCTGATCCTTCTGACACAGATGTGTTTTCTCTGGTCCAGAATCACGAATGTATGAGTGATTATGAACAGCTGCCTGTACTGTGGTTCTGAACTAATTACAGATCTGAACTAGTAACTGGGTGACAGCCAATGGTCTGTCCAGTGAGGGGACTGAAAAGCCAGAGTCTTGGAATACCTGGAAGAGCTGTCTTCTTGCAATGGGGGCATGAGCTAGGTAAGGCGGCCTCTCTCCTCCTTGCTATCTTTATGTCCCTATCTGTTGGTCTCTGGAAGTTCGCACACACTGAGATTCAGTCCTTTGCAACGAGGCCTTGCCTCTTCCAGGAAGCCTCAGCTGAAAATGGTTCCTACTTCTGGGAGCCCCTGATGCCTCACTGTAGTTCACTTTGACACCTGCTGAGAGAGGCAGAAAGGTAAGGTCTCTGGTTGCTGAGAGAAAGGGTAGCTTTAAGGACCACCAAATGGTGGAGTACCCCAAGATGCAGAATTCTGCTAGTTATCATGCAAAAGTTGTGTTTAGCAAACCGCTCTTGGATGCTGGAAGGATTTGGAATGTACAGACAGCCGTTCATGGGGGTACTCTTTACCCAGTCCTTCTTTGGTAACTCCACCTCCTTTTCTGTTGAAGAAATACCCTGCCCTATTCCACTTCCATGCGGCTCATACTGCATGAACACATGTCTCGAGCCAGGATACAGGACACCTCATGGGAGCTAAGGGGAAGATGAATTGTCCCCTGGGCTTCTGATACTCAGTGAGTCCACGAAGCCAGCCTGTCCACCATGGGGAGAACCTGCTGAGGGCAGCTGGCACAGAGGAGAGTGGGCTGGAAGATGGAGCCAGAACCACTCTCTCAAACCATGCTTCATGACCCAACACTCAGGCTTCTCTCCCTTACGATGGAGGAGCCCTGAAGGATGCACCCACCTCCCCCTTCTTCCATTTGCCTGGGCCTTGGGCCTGGCTGAGGCTCTCTGGGTTGACCCCAACTCCCTCTGCTGAGACCCAGCCTCCTCCATACCATCTTGTCACAATTCCTGTCCTAGAGTTCCCCAGTCCCTTTGCTAGCTTGCCAGCTGAGTCCTAGAGGGCAGATGTGGGGACTTCTCCTCCTGCTTTTCAGGAATTGTTTACTAGAATGGAACACCACTGACCAGCCTCTAGGAACCCAAGCAGGGAGTCTTGGCCTGTCTTGGCCCCTCACAATGTCTGTTCCACAAGTGTTCATCCTGTGGACCTAGCATAGCACCAGAGAACACATGTGGTGTCTGTATCTGAGATGTGCACTGGCCTCGCTGGGGAGGGTGACCTCAGGGCCTTTGCTCATTCTGAGTTCACAGCCAGGAAAGCTGGCTCTCCTCTGCCTGATGAAAGTCTCCCCATGGCTTACGGTCCAGCTCACATACCACTTACCGCAGTGAGGGGTGTCTATAGCTGGCTTCTGTTATATTGGGAAGATACCATGGTTGAGGCTGGGGGGAGACATGCCTTATCTCCAGTGCTCTGGCCCATAGTAGTCCTCAGTTATGTGAAAGAATGGATGGATGCATAGATGGCATTGCAGATGCTGCTTGTTACCTTCGGGCTCACAAGGTAACAAGTAGCATCTGCAATGTGCTCATTGTGCAGACAGGAAACTGAGGTCTGGACATTGCTGCCCACAGCAGTCACCTGGCTTGTAGGAGCCAGGTAACAGGAAGACCAAGCCAGACCCACGCTGACCAGTGGATCCTTCTTATCCAGGGACAGAGCAGCTGGGAACTATTAGCCAGAATCTGGAAGGGACCCCAAGAACTCTAGCCATGTGCATTTCTGTACAGCTAGACAACCCTCATGACCACTAGTTGACACAGTTGAGCACTGACCAAGAGGCCAGGTTCTTGAAGTGCTTTGTAGTCATTGCAACACGACATGAAGTGGAACCCTCATTAGCTACCTTTTATCAATGAGGCTCAGAGAAGCAAAATGACCTGCCCAAGGTCGCACAGTTAGCAAGATTCTGAGCTGGGATTTAAACTCAGATATTTGGCCCAGATGGCCTCACACTGACAAAGCTCATCTATATCTTATTGCCTTTGACCTGCACAACTGCCCTGTGAGCAAGTTCGTGGAGTTCAGCATTCCCATTTCATAAATGAGGAAAGTGAGGCTCAGAGAGGGATGTTGACCTCAAGGATGCACAGCAAGTCAGGAGAGGAGACTGGCCTTAAACGCAGGGCTCCTGAAGTTAAATCTACCATGGTGCAAGCCTTTCATATGCTACCAGGCGGGTGCAGGAGTCATGGGCTCTGGTTTCCATCCTCACAGTCGCTGGTCTCTTCAAGCTCACTCAGCAGAGGTCTCTGTCCCTGAATCTAATGACTTTGCCCGTCCTCAGTTGACTTGGACCCCTGACAGCATTTGACGTGTTAATCACTAGGTCCTCCCTGAAGCCTGCTCTTCCCAGACGCCTCACTCTGTGATTTTTCTGAAGTCTCTGACCAGTCCTTCTCAGCATCCTCCAAGGCACCTCCTTCTCAGCCTAGACCTTAAATGTTGGAGTCCATGAGCTTGGTACGCTCCCCTCCCCTCCCATGTGCTTCCCATTCCTCTCATTTAACCCTCTCTTCCTGGACACCTTCTTGGATCTCCATGGACTCTGTTGTCATGCAGAAACATTCGCTATCAGGTGAGATATTGACCAACAGTCCATGTTGACAGACTGTCCCACTGTCTACTTAGTGGCACTATCCAGGCATCCTACAACCACTTCCAGCTCAGAGCCTCACATGGACAGGTGGCTCAAAGTAAACACTCTAGTGCCAGATCGCCTATATCCAAAATCTGTCCCTGACAACTCTGTGCCTCAGTTTTTTTATCCATAAAATGGGAATAATATTAGCACTATCTCTACCTCACTGGGTTGTAGGGAGGATTAAGAGTTCCCATAGCGGAGGTCCCTTGGAATGCCCCTGCCTCACAGTAATGATTATAATTAGACGTCGTTGTTGATACTGCCTCCTCCTGCCCCCAAACCTGCCCCTTCTTCTGCCTTGCCACCCCAGCCAGTGGCACCATCCCCTGCCCCAGGGCCTGGGGGAAATGACCCCTGTTCTGTGCTGTGCATCTTCCCTGTTTAGTACTTTCTAGAAGCATCCACTCGTCACTTTCCTACTGCCACCCTCCTGGCCTTCCCCTCCTCATCCTCTCCTGGGCTGGTAGCGGCCTCCCCCCCCATCTCACAACTTCCCCATTGCCTCCCCCCTTCTATCTGCTCTCCTCCTTGAGAACAGATGATCCTCCCAAGGCTCAGTCTGAGAATGTCCCCTCCTTCATGTCCCCAGGATGAAGTCCCCAGGCTCAGCCTGGCCTCCAAAGATCCCGAAGATCTAGCCTCTGCGAAGTCTCTTCCTCATCCATTCCTATTCTGCCTGCCCATTGGTAACAACTGCTTAATTCCCAGTCTTCCGGCATGCTTTTGCATCTTCCTAGAATATACTTCCTCCTGTTCCTCCTCCTCCTCTTCCTCCTTCTCCTCCTCCTCTTTCTCCGTCTCCTCCTCTTTCTTCTCCCTCTGCTTCCTCACTTCCTCATCCTCCTCCTCCCCCACTTCCTCCTCCCTCTCCCCCTCCTTCTTCTCCTCTACTTTCTCCTCTTCTCCCTTCCCCTCCCCTCACCCCTGGAGCATTCCTGACTCCCCACTGAGCCCTGCTTTTTTTGCAGTTTTCTTAGGAGTATCACTGCCTCCTGGCTTTATCCCCATATCTGCCCCAGTCCCACTAAGCTGGAGTCATCTGTCTCTCTGATTAACTCTGAGACTCCTAAGAGGGGTATATTAATTTTCTACTGCTACTTTAAAAATTACCACAAACCTAGCAGCTTAACACAATGCATACATTACAGTTTCCCTAGACTAGGAGTCTGGGCATGGCTGAACAGGGTCCTGGGCTCATGGTCTCCTGAGGCTGCAATCAAGGTGTCAGCTGGGCTCTGTGATGCTGTGGTTGTTGACAGAATTCAAGGAATTCAATTTCTTGCAGTTGTGAGCCTGAAGTATTTACTTTTTTGCTGGCTGTCAGTGGTGGTGGCAGGGAGGTGCACTCAGTCTCAGTTTTGAGAAGTCACCCTTGGTCCCTTGCCTTGTGGCCTTTTGCAGACCCTCTCACACATGACAACTTGCTTTTCTCAAAGCCAGCAGGAACAATCCTCTCTCTTCAAGAAGGGTTCAACCTCTCTTTTACACACCTTTTCGACTGGGCTTAGTGGTTCAGCCTGTAATCCCAGCACTTTGGGAGGCTGATGTGAGTGGATTGCCTGAGTCTGAGGGTTTGATCAGCCCAGGCAACTTGACGAGACCTTGTCTCTACAATAAATAAAAAATGAGCTGGGCGTGGTAGCACATGCTTGTAGTTCTGGCTACTTGGAAGGCTGAGGCGGAAGGATTGCCGGAGCCCAGCAGGTTGATGCTGGGTGGCCATGAGCATGCCACTGCCTTCCAGCCTGGGTGACAGAATGAGACAACAACTAAAAAAATAATAATAAAAAGAACTTTTCACATGATTAGGCCAGGCCCACCCAGGATAACCTTTGTTTTGATGAACTCAAAATCAACTGATTTGAGACCTTAATTACACCTACAAAACCTCTTCACCTTCGCTATATAATGCAGACAGTGTATCTTGTAACATTCCCAAGGGCACACACAAAGAGAAAGAGTTATACAGGACTTGTACACTCAAGTGAAGAAATCTTGGGGGGCTGTCTTAGAATTCTGCCTGCTTCATAGGGGCCCTTTTTCTGCCTTATAACCACCATGTTTCCAGCCCCTGGCACATGGAAGGTACCAGGTACCCCTTATTGAATACAGTATGTGAATGAATGAATGAATGAATCAAATGCTGCCCAGCTCATATCTTCCTACTTGAAGGGGTGGGACAGGATGAAATTAGATCAGTCTGGAAGGTAACGCTGGACTCATCTTCTAATCAATTCCTTCTCTGAAGATACCTCCAGATGCCATTGGACATGTGGAGAGCACATCCCTGTCATGCCCAGGGCCATTTGGTGTGATGAGCTGGGTGGATGCTACTTGAGTGTGGACACCCATGGAATGTAAGCTTGGGTTCCTCAGTGTCCCCCAGGCCACCCAAAGTGACAAGTTTCCTTCTCTTTGCAAGGAGTCAGCTCAGCTGTTGTTTTCAGCCCCCACCGTGGCATACATTGCGTCCCGCTAGAGTCAGGAGGATCCCAGGGGACGCCCTGAGTTTGGGCAGAAATCGGGGATAGATGTTGTGTGCAGTGAGCTGCAAAGAGTCACTCACTGAGAGGCCCGTAGCATCCTTTATTTATTTGCATTGAAATATTCATCGGGATGTGAGGCATCTATAATAGATATGTCAGCACTCGGGCAGGCCTGTTGGGGAAGAAGCTGGGTGGGCACTCTCCTAGGCATCACTGTGTTCACTCAGTGAATAACTCACCTGGAAAACATGTCAGCGCTGTGCTACACACTCAGATGTGGTCCCTGTCTTTTGGGATGGAGAGAATCAGGAGAGGACAGGGGAGAAACTAGTGTTTATTGAGTACCTACTGTACGCTAGTCATTTTTTTTACACATTGTCTCACTTAAATCTCAAACCTGGGACTTACATGTCACAATCATGCAGACTGTACAAAAGAAAAAAGTGAGACTTAGAGAAGTTCAGTAACTCATCAAAGGTCACACAGTCTCTTCATTTGAAGTCCAAGGTCTTTCTACTACACCTTGCTTCCTGAGACCTGAAATGGGAGATCTCCACACATTTCAACACTGAAACACGTGTGAGTGTCTAAGCATGGATAGTAGACTTGGGGTGGAGGACATGGGGGGCTAAACTCTAGCCAAGAGGCTAGTGACAAGAAAACCACAGTAGTTATTTGTTGAGTCTTGCTCTGTACTGGGCCCTATACACAACACTTCAGCTCATTCAAGCCTTCCAACAGCTCTATGGGGTAGCCCAGATGGGGAGACAATGTGCCCAAGCTCACTGCATATCGGGTGTCTGAGCTGGGATTTGAACCCAGGCCTTCTCCTCCAATGTGCACCTCGGAAATGGTTTAATAGCAGTGGATGTTTCTTGGATCCTGATCCCAACCAGGTAATGGTTCAGGGGTCTTTGTACGTAGCAATTCATCGTGTCCTCATGAGCACCCCGGTGGGTCATGCACTGACAAGAGCCCCGTTTCCTGCAGGGAGAAACTGAGTCACAGAGAGTCCATCCCAGGGAGTGACAGAGCTGGGATTTCAACTAAGTAGTTTGTGGCCCAGGCCAATATGTCAACTCCTTGAGATTTACTGCCTTTCTGCTACATGCCTAGGGTCCCAGCACTGACCTGCATCTGAGGCGAGCACTCCTAGAGCAGGGAGGGGACGCTCTCGTGGGCCAGGGCCAAGGTGCACAGGCCCAGCCCCACAACACACTTCCTGGCAACTCTCCATCCCTGATCCACTGGTTTCCCGGGACACTGCCATCTACACTGGCTGTTGCCTGGGATCATGGTATTTCTGCCTTCCTGCGACATTCCTTGGTCAGCTGCTAGTGCAGATTTCTGTAGGGCTCCCAAATATCCTTCTAGCCTCCTGCTCCCTATCCAACACCAAACTTCTGACCCCTAGTGCTGGTTCCCTCGCCTGAGTGTGGCAGACAGCAGCCTGGACATAGAACATTCCACTGGGGGCAAACACACACAGACACAACTGTAAAAAGCCCAGAGAGAAATGCTATAAACTTAACTTCTTCTTTGGTTTGTCCTGTTTCAGAAAGGAAGGTGGGAGCATGTGTGTGACTTTCTGTTTTTAATTAAGAAAATGTACCAAAGTAATAAATACAGGTGGCTTTAAAAGTCAGATTATTTTACAAGGTTTGATGTAGAACAGGAGTATCATCACCTGCAATCCCCATGCCCTAAAAGCACACTCTTTCAACTCTTAAAACTCCTTATTCTACTACTTGTCATGTTTCTATCCAGTTAGGTTTTTGCCTAACTACTTTATTGAGGTATAGTTGATGTGCAATAAACTGTCCATATTTCAAGTATATACAGGAGGTCATCACTTAGCATCACCCATAGGTTCTTGGAAACTGACTTTAAGCAAAATGACGTATAACAAAACCAACTTGACTATAAGCTGACTGATATAAACAGTAGCATATTTTTGTTCACAAAAACATCACCAAACTTCTAAGTAAAAGAGACCCGCCTGGGCAGCAAGACCTCATCTCTACAATAAATTAAAAAATCAGCCGGGCGTGGTAGCGCATGCCTGTAATTCCGGTTACTTGGAAGGCTGAGGCGGAAGGATCGCCGGAGCCCAGCAGGTCGAAGCCTGTGGTGGCCGGGAGCGGCCACTGCACTCCAGTCTGGGTGACAGAGTGAGACTCCAACTCAACAACAACAACAAAAAAATCTGAAACACTTCTAATATTAAACATTGAAATGACCATGCGATATACATACATTTAAGAAAGAATAATAAAAACAGACCAGGTACAGTGGCCCATGCCTGTAGTCCCAGCACTTTGGGAGCCAAAGCAGGTGGATTACTTGAGGCCAAGAGTTCAAGACCAGCTTGGGTAACATATGAGACCCCACCTGTATGAAAAATAAAAATAAAAATAAATTAGCCAAGTGCAGTGGCAACCTACTCAGGAGGTTGAGGTGGGAGGACTACTTGAGCCCAGGAGTTTGAGGCCATAGTGAGCTATGATCATGCCACTACATTCCAACCTGGGTGACACAGCAAGATCCTATCTCTAAAAATAAATTAAAATAAGCAATATTAATAAAAACAGCAAGATGATTATTTACTTAGTTATTCCAGTGCAGCATTGTGGGTGGCCAGAGCCCATCCCAGCAGCTCAGGACACAAGGAAAGAACTCACCCCAGACAGGACACCATCCCATCACAGGGCATGCTCACACACACTCACACTCGCTCTGACTGGGACCATGTAGACACACCGATCAATCTAGTGTACATGGTGTTGGGATGCAAGAGAAAGCCAGAGTACCCAGACTAGGGGAACACGTGCAAACCCCACACACTCAGGGGCCCCGGTGGCAATTGATGCTTTTTTCTCATCAGTGTTACAATGAGCTGACATTATTAGCGAATATGCGGTAATCCGATACGTTTTGACATACACATTTGAAAACACATCCCCAAGGTCAAGACAATGAACAGGGCCTTCAGCTCCTTTGGAATCCCTCCCTCCTGTCCCTTGCTGTGACTCCCACCTGTACCCAAGCTCCAATGGTCTCCTTTCCATCACTGTCAAGTTGTTTGCATTTTCCAATATTTCATACAAATGCAGTCATACAATATGTACTCCTTTTTGTGTAGCTTTTTCATCCAACATAATTCTTTTGTGGTTGGCCCATGTTGTTGCATTGCCAAGCCGGTTATGTTTTGTTGCTGTGTAGCATACCACTGCACAAATACACCACTGTTGGTTTATCCATTGAATCGATGTACATTTAGTCTCCAGTATCCAGCTATTACTCATAAAGCTGCCAAGAACATTCATGTACAGTCTTTGTATGGGTACAGGCTTTTATTCCTCTTGGGTATATACCTAGAAATGGAGTAATTCAATCATGTAAAAACTGTTATGTATAACTTTTTAAAAGAAACTACCAAGCTGTTTTCCAAGTGACCATACCATTGGACTTTCCAGCAAGCACTCTATTAGAGTTATCATTCCACACTCTTGTCAGCACTTGATATGGTCAGTCTTTTTACTTTGAGACCTTCTAATAGGTGTGTATTGGTGTCTCATTGTGGTTTTTTTTTTATAATCAATATTTTTTATTATGATATTGTGGGGTAGGGTTAAGGGTTAGGTATACAAATATGCTTCGTTCAGGCACCCTTGTTGATAAAAGGTATCTCCCCGTCCCCAGACAGATGTTTACTTCCATTAATCCCATCTCCTTTCCCCTCCCCCCCATAATTTCCCACCACTATCAGTCATTTTCTTATGGTAATACGTTGGATGACCAAGGTCCACTATGTGAGTGAGAATATGTGATACTCAAATCTTTGTTTCTGTGAGAGGTCACTCAGTATTATAGACTCTAGTTCCATCCAGGTTGCTGTGAAATTCATGATTTTATTCTTTTTTATGGCTGCGTAATATTCCATTGTGTATATGTACCACATTTTTTTAATCCAGTCCTCTTTTGATGGACAGCATGATGCTTCCAGGTTCTTGCTATTGTTATGCTGCGATAAACATTCGTGTGCAG
>NW_007256691.1:546547-557370 GCF_000164805.1 Carlito syrichta
GGTTTTGATTTGCAACTCCCTGATGATTAGTGAGGTTGAACATTTCTTCATGTGTCTGTTGGCTGCTTGGATGTATTCCTTTGTGAAGTATCTGTCCATATCTTTTGCCCATTTTATAATGGGGTTGTTTGTTTTTTTCTTTTCAGCACGTTTGAGTTCCTTGTAGATCCAAGATGTTAAGGCTTTGTCAGATCATTGTGGTTTTAATTTGCATTTACCTAACGACTAATGATGCTGAGTATTTTTTTATGTTTGTGTTTTTTTGTTTTGTTGGGGTTTTTTTGGGCCATCTGTATATCTTCTGTGCTGATATGTCTCTTTGATGTTTGACCAATTATGATTTTTAAAATTGCATTTTGAGAGTTCTTTATATTGTCAGTATACAAGTCCCTTTCCATATATATGATTTGCAAATGTTTTCTCAGTTTGTGGCTTGTGTTTTCATTCTCTAAACAATATATTTTAAAGAGCAGTCTTTGATTTTAATCATGTTCAATTTTTATCTTTTATAGAGCATGCTTCTGATACCTTTCAAAGAAATCTATGGCTAACCTAAGATCACACAAAGGGTTTTTCTCCTTTGTTTTCTTCTAGAATTTTACAGTTTGAGGTTTTATGTTTAGATTTGTAATTCATTTTGAGATCTATGGCTAATTTTTATGCATGGAAAAAGTATGAATCAAAGCTTATTTATTTGCATATGGATATCTAATTTTCTTCCATAATTTATTTTTTAAAATTGTCTTTTCTTCCTTGAATTATCTTTGTACCTTTGCTGAAAGTCAGTTGTCTATGGATGTATGTCCATTTATACCCACTCTGTTTTTTGTTTCATTAATGTCTTTGCCTATCTTAACATCAATACCACACTGTATTGATTACCATATGGATTCATTGATGTAAGGTAGTGTTGGTCTTCCAACTTTGATCTTCATTCTCAAAAGTCCTTTGGCTAGTCCAGGTTCTTTCACATCTCTATGAATTTTATAACCAGTTTGTCAATTTCTCTAAGAAGGCTGTTTTTTAACTGGATTTTGCAATGCATGATAGATTAATTTGGGGAACAATGACATTTTAACAACATTGAATCTTCTGATCCATGAACATAATATATCTCTCCATTTATGTACGTCTTATTTAAGACCTTTCATCAGTATTTGTGGTTCTCAGTGCACAGATGTTACACGTCTTTTGTCTTACACATCTTTTTTGCTAGTCCCTCTGGGACAATATTAAATAGAAATGAGAAAAGTGGACATAACTTGTTATTGATCACTGAGTGTGAACACTCAGTATTTTATTATTCAGTATGAAAGTATTTTATTATTAAGTATAGGTTTTCATATATGCCCTGTCAATTTGGAGAAATTTGTTTATCACTTGTTGTAAGTTTATTTTTTAGCTCAGAAACCAATATTTGATTTTTGATATTTTGCATGTATTCATTGAAGTACATTGTCAAGTTTATCCCTAAGTATTTTGTATTTTCTAGTGCATGGTATATCTTATTACAATTTTCAATGATTCATTAATAGTATATAAAATATAATTGATTTTGGTATATTGACCTCGAATGCTATAAACTTATTTCATTCAATTGTTTATTGACAGATTTATTTAATATACGCCACTGGATTTTCTACAATCAGGTCATCTCTAAATAAAGATAGTCTTATTTCTTCATTTCCCATCTGGAGCCTTTTTAGTTGTTTTTCTTGTCTCATCACACTGGCTAGATTTTCTAGTGCAATATTAAATAGAAATATGGAGAGTGGACACAACTTGTTCTTGATCTTAGGGAGACAGAAATCCATATTTTATTATCAAGTATGATGCCAGCTATATGTTTTAATACATACCCTGTCAAGTTGGGAAAATTTGCTCATTGTTTGCTGCAAATTTTTTTTAAATCAGAAATCAAAGTTTAATTTTTTCAAAACATTTTGTATGTATTCACTGAAATATGATTTTTCATTTTTATTTTGCTAATAGAGTGAACTGCACTGATTGACTCTCAAATATTAAACTTCACATTCCTGGAAACCCTACTTGGTCACTAGGTAGTGTTTTTATGTAGTGTTGGACTCAAATTGCTAAGATTTTGTTGAATTTTTTTTTCCTCTCTATCTTTATTAGGGATATTGGTCTGCAGTTTTCAAATGTTTCTTTCTGGTTGTGGTATCAGGGTAATGATGGCCTATAAGAGTTAAAGTATATTCCCTCCTCTTTAATTTGCTGGAAAAATTTTTTTTAATTTATATCAATTCTTTATTAAATGTTTGGCAGAATTCATCAGTGAAGATTTCTTGGCCTAAAGTTTTCTTTATGATAAAGATTTTTAAACTACAAATTCAATTTATTTAATAAGTATGATGGCTATTCAGAATATCCTTGTTTATAGTGAATGTTGGTAGTTTGTGTTTTTTAAGGAATTTGTCTCTCATGAAAAGTTATTAAATTTGTTGGTCTAAAGCAGTACATAATATTCCTTTATTATAATTTTAATATAGGATTAAATATAATGCTGTCACCTGTCAATCTGATATTGGTATTGTATATTTCCTTTTTTTTCTGATCAGCCTGATTAAGGTTGATCAATTTTGTTGATCTCAAAGCACCAACTGTTTTCTCTATTTTTTCTGCTTTCTATTTTATTTATGTTCACTTCGATCCTTTTTCCTGCTTATTTTGAGTTCAATTTGTACCTTCAATTTTTTTCTAGATTTTTAAGATGGAGGCTGAGGCATTGATTTGAGACCATGATCCTTTTGTGCTAAAAATTTCCCTGTATACTATTTTAGCTGCATCATACACGATTTAATATTTTGTCTTTTTATTTACACTCATTTCAAAAAATCTTTCTAAATTTTTTCTGATTTCTGGTTTATTTAGAAGTCTATTTAGTTTCCAGATATTAAGGTGGGGATATTCCAGGTATTTTTCTCTTGTCAAATTCTAATGAAATTAGGTGTAGTCGGAGAACACACTTTTGATTCTTTTAAAATGTACTGAGATGTGTTTTCTAGCCCAGAAGATCTATCTTAGTAAATGTTCCATGTGCTCTTGTGAAAAATGTGTGTTCTGCTGTTGTTGGGTGGAGTATCTATCAATGTCCATCACGTCAAGTTGATTGATACAACTATACAGTTCTTCTAGTGACTTACTGATTTTCTGTCTACTCCTTCTATCAATTATTGAGAGAGAAGCATTGGAATTTCCAACTATAATTGCGGATTTGTCTATTTCTCCTTGCAGTTCCATCAGTTTTTGCTTCCTATTTTTTGAAACTCTGTTATTAAGTACATAAATGTTTAGGATTACTATATCCTCTTGATGCACTGACCTCATTGTCATTATGAAATGAACTTCTTTGTCTCTGGCCAGACAAGAGCAGCATTTCATCTAGGGCTAATTATTCCTGGGCACGGAGGCAAGACCCTTCTGAGAACTTCACTCAGTTTGCCTTGAATTATCAGGGTTTTCTACTCTGGCTGGTGGGAATGGGCATCATGCCAGGCCCTGTGTGAGCTCCAGATGCTGTTGTCGTTTGTCCTTTTGATGGGTTCCTTCCCACCTTAGGAAGTTTCTTCCCATGCGTGTGCTGATCAGGACTCCACTGAATACTCAGGGGGAACTTCTGCAGCCCTTTGTCCAGCCCTTGCCTCCCCAGTCTCTTCCCTCTCTGCATACTTTGGCTGTCTTGTCCCCCTGAACTCTTCCTGCCATCTCCCAACTCGGGGAATCCCTTGGGCACTGCTCAGTTCTCTCTCCCTGTGCCATGGCCGGGAAACCCAAGGCAGTAATCGGGGTGATGATAGAGCTGACGTCATTTGAGTCCCACCTCTCAGGGATCAGTACTCTTTATTACCTTATTTGAAAACCCTTGCTTTTCCTCTTCTGTCCATTTTTATCACAATTTCAGCATAAATCTAGTTCCTATTACTCCATTTTGGCTGGCAATGGGAGACTTTACTTTTCTGGCTTGTTCACTTTGGGCCTCTGTGTTGACCTGTGGCTATGAAGGCTGAGGCCTGAGTTTCTTACAGACAATCCTCCACCTTCAACCTCTGCACCCGTTCCCTTTCTCCCTACTCCCAATATAGGTTTAGTTAAAAAAACATTAGGCCGGGCTCAGTGGCTCAGCGTGTAATCCCAGCACTTTGGGAGGCCGAGGTGAATGGATTGTCTGAGCCCACGGGTTCAAGAGTAGCCCTGGCAACTTGGCGAGACCTCATCTCTACAATAAATAAAAAAATTAGCTGGTCATGGTAGCACATGCCTGTAGTTCTGGCTACTTGGAAGGGTGAGACGGAAAGATCACCGGAGCCCAGGAGGTTGACCCTGGGCACACAATCCCTGCCCTCACGGAGCTTGCAGTCTAGTGGGGGAGACACAGCAAAACTGATGGTAAGTCACTTATGGAGAGTGACACACATGAGCCTGGTACTGCACTCCAGCCTGGACAACAGAGTGAGACTCCAACTCAAAAAATAAAAATAAAAAAACATTAAATATCCACATGACAGTGACTATTACTGAGATCTGAGTCATATGGTCTATTGGGACTGATTTACTTTCTTTTGCATACTTCAGATATCCTTAGAGTTAATACTTGCCTTCTTAAAAGTTCTGCTTTTTTTGCCTAATGGTGTATCTTTTATAGTTTCATACTCAAGTAACATGGAAGTCAACAACAGCACCTGGAGGAGAGGTTACTGAGGGATCTGGACTGCATGGACTGAAGCCATTTTTGTGTCCTTAACATAACAGAAGGGTGGGGCAGGGGCTCTGGCTTTGACACACAGCCCCTAGCCCTCTGCACACACCCTGCACATCTACATGTTCCGGACCTATTCTGGGAAAGAAGGAAAACATGTGAATTGGAGTCAATAGAGATGGTAAGAAGCATGAACAAAAAACGAGACACTGGATCTCAGTCCTGTCTGGGTTGCTAATGCTCTGTGTGAGCTCAAGCAAGTTCCTTCCGTCCTGAAGCCCCCAGTTATGAATCTGTGGCATGAGCATGAGGCTGGACATGATGGTCAACCTTTTCCCTTGATCTCCAAGGTCATGTAGGGGTGGGGTAGCCATTAAGTAACTGGGGGCCTTAAAAATGCCCCAGGTTCCTGCCTCAGTTCAGCCAAGACTCAGGCAATCCCTTATATGCAAGAGGGGCCAGATGGGGTCATCGACAGATCTAATGGATGAGAGTAGGAGGGAGCATGTTTCAGATCAAGATGGTGCTCAGCTGAGCATGAAGCCACTGCAGGTAATGAGCCCCTCATGGGTGGAGGTATGTGAGCAGAGCCTAGACCAGCCTTGGGGGAATTTCCACATTCCCCAAATACAGTCATGACATTGTATTGTCATTGGCCATTGTCTTCACTGGCTCCCAGACTGGACTACAAGTCCCATGAGGGTTGGAACCCTGAGTGTCCAGCCCAGTGGTTCTCAGCTGGGGCAATTTTCCCTCCCAGGGACATTTGGCAGTGGCTGGAGACATTTTTGGTGGTCACAACTAAGAGGAGACGTGGCTGGCATCTAATGGGTAGAAGCCAGAGATGCACCTAAAACTCCTTCAAGGTGCAGGATGGACCCCACAACAAAGAAGTCTTTGGGGTGAGATGTTAATATGCTGCTGCCCTTGAGAAGCCCTGGGCTGCACTCTGCTCCAACCCTGCACTCAGCACAGAGCCTAGCACCTGGGTGGGGGGATTAGTATGTGTGGGGGGAATAGACCACGATGCTGGGCAGGGACCCTGACTGCCTGATGGTCCTCAGGAGCAGGCACTAGGTCTGAGCCACCCATGCCTGTCCAGGGTGAGGTAGGGGCCAGTTTCCCAACATGACCTAGGGGAGGATCCCCCACCCCAGAGCACAGTGAGCCTGACTAAGTGTTGCCCTCCTTGGGTTTGGAACCCATCCTCGCCAGACAGGGGCTGGGCTGGACCCTCAGCCCTCACTTGGTCCTAGGCAGTAGCATTCCATTGTCAGCCAGACAAGCCAAAACTCGGGTTTTCTCTCTGTATCGTGGGGCAATTGGCAGATCTGCTTGTGCTGTGGGCCTATCAGGAGCCAAAAGGGGTCAGAGGGTAGTCCACAGGCTGAGGAAGGGAGTCACAGAGTTACACCTTGCTAGACTCTCCAGAAGGCAACCAGCAGGGTCTGACAGTGCCAGAGGGAGACATTCGTTCACCTATCTATTCAACGCATGCTTGCTGAGCACCTACTATGTGTGAGGCATGAGTATTGGGAACAGAGCACCAGACCAGGCACACGATCCCTGACCTCATGGAGCTTACAGTCTAGTGGGGGAGACAGCAAAACCGATAGTAAGTCACTTATAGAGAGCGATGCACATTAAGACACAAAAGAAAAAATATCAAAGCGGGGTGCAGGTGTCAGGAGTGAGTAGGGCAGGAAGGGAAGGAGAGCTGTGATTGTAAGTGGGGTAGACAGTGGAGGCTATGTTGAGAAGATAATATTTGATTAGTGGACATGTGGGGGAAGGGTGTCCAGGTAGAAGGAACAGCCATTACAAAGACTTCACTAGGGAAACGTGCCCGGTATGCTTGAGGGTCCAGCCAGGAGTCCTGTGTGGCTGGAGCAGGGTCGATTTTTTTTTTTTGAGTTGGAGTCTCACTCTGTAACCCAGACTGGAGTGCAGTGGCCACTCCCAGCCACCGCAGCCTCGACCTGCTGGGCTCCGGCGATCCTTCCGCCTCAGCCTTCCGAGTAGCCGGAATTATAGGCACGCACTACCACGCCCGGCTGATTTTTTGATTTATTGTAGAGATGAGGTCTCACTGCCCAGGTGGGTCTCGAACCCGCAGGCTCAGGCAATCCACTCATCTCAGCCTCCCAAAGGCGCGGGATTACAGGCTGAGTCACCGAGCCCGGTTTGGAGCAGGGTAGATGAGAGGGAAGCAGGGGCCCGGGAATGAGGTTTAGCCAGAACAGGAACACTTCACGGGGAGCCTTGTGGACGCCCTGGCTTTGATGCTGTGATGGGGAGCCATGGAAGGGTTTTGGGCAGAGGAGGGCAGTAATCAGACTCGAGGGCTGAATTACTTTCCTATTGTTGCTGAGACAACAGGCCACACACTTAGTGGCCTAAACCTACACAGATGTGCTCTCTCACAATTCTGGAGTCTGAGGCCCAACATCAGTTTGTTTCCATGGACTAAAGGCCAGATATCGCGGAGCTGGTCCTTCTGCGGTGCATTGCTTCCTTGCCTTTTCCAGCTTCTGGAAACGCCTGCATTCCTTGGCCCATGCCTGTGCCCTCACATCCCTCTGCTCTTTCTCCATGTGCTTCCGTGACACATGCCCTTCTTCCTGTTCTGTAATCATACCTCCCTCTGCCTCCCTCTTATGAGGACACTTGTGATTACATCACTGGGCCTACTTGGATAACCCAGGTCACCCTCTTGCTTCAAGGTTCCTAATTTAATCACATCTGCAGAGTCCCTTTTGCTATATAAGGTAGCATACAAGGGGGAACCTCCCTCAAAATAATTTAGTTATTTAAAAAATTGTGTGTTTATTCTTACATGTTTAAGCTTCAGTCACCTTCAAAGTACTCTCTGTTTGACGCACTACACCAATTGAGACACTTTTTCCACTGCTCAAAAACAGTTTTTGAACTCTTCAATTCTGACGCCTTTCAGTGCCATTTTTTTTCCAACCTCTTCCACGTCGGAAAAATGTTCCCGTTTTAGGACTCTTTTCATCTGGAGAAATTTTAAAAAGCCACTCAGGGTGAGATGGGGTAAATAGGGAGAGTGGGGCACGAGGTCATGCCATTCGGGGCCAAAATCTACTGAACACTCAGTGTCGTGTGAGCAGGTGCACTCATAAATCACCCATCAAGAAATGGTCAAACGTGTTGAAAGAATCACCAGAAAAATTCACTGAAGCTGAACACGGCCTCTGCTCTGGCTGTCCTGCCTTGGCTGCTCTTTCCTAGACACTGGCATGGCTTGTCCGTCATTCTCTTTATGTCTTTGCTCCTATGTCTTTTTCTCAGAGAAACTATCCTAACCACCCTATCCAAAACCACACCAGCATCACTCTACCCTCCTCTCTGGCTTTATGTCTCATATTACTTATTCATTTGCTGTCAGGCAAGGTCTGGGAGGGAACAGAAGGCACACTCGGCTGAGACTCTGAAGGAAATTTAATGGGGGGGCACCATTTGCAGCGGTGTGAGAGGGATTAGGGACAGACACGAGATGCAGAGGCACCGTGGGCTTGCAACAGTGGGAAGCTGTGGCCATTCCCAGACCTAAAGTGGGCAGGGAAGGCAGCGGTGGTGCCAGAGCCCAGAGGGAGCCTGGGTGGGGTGGAGGACCCTCCTGACACAAGCCAGAACTCCAGTGTCAAAGCAGGAAGGAGCTATGGAAGAAACACCCAGACACAACCCGCTCCCCTCAACCCCCAGCCAGTGCCTTCTACTGGCCAAACCCAGGAGAAGCCAGAGTGCAGGGAGCCTGAGCTACGCAGTCGGTAGAATGCAGCCTTTCTGGGCACCCAGAAAGGCAGAGGGCAGAGAGCAGTCTCATGGCAGGGGGAGGGAGTGGATGACAACCAACACATTTGTTAATCATTATTGTTATTATTTTGAGTCGAGGTCTCACTCTGTTACTCAGGCTGGAGTGCAGTGGCACGATCACCATTCACCACAGCCTTGACCTCCTAGGCTCAGGTGATCCTTCCACCTCAGCCTCCTGAGTAGCTGAAACTACAGGTGCGCACCACCATATCTGGTTAATTCTCTTTTTTTTTAATTTTTAGTAGAGACAAAGTCTTGCTATGTTGCCCAGGCTAGTCTTGAACTCCTAGACTCAAGCAATCCTCCTGCTCCGGCCTCCCAAAGTGCTGGGATTCCAGGCATGAGCCACCACACCTGGCCATGTTTAATTATTTTCAAATCATCTGTTTTCCCAATCTATGAGGAAGATCCATGAGGACAAGGATTCTGTCTCCTTTGATGATTACCATGTTCCCAAGTACCTTGAACATTGCCTACAGGCTGGTAGGACCCCAAAAATAACTCCTAGGGAAAAGGTGAAGCGAAGTACACCCCAGATCTGACAGTGAGGACTTTGAGCAGGAGAGTGGCGTGTGTGTCTATGGGGGACCATCCTGATCCTGGCTCCTGCACTCCTGGACTGGGGCTTTAGAACTGCACAGATGAACCCAGGAATCCAACCCACCTGCAGCTATCCTGCCGCTGCAGTGCCTATCTCCAGTCCACCCCAATGTCAGGAGAGATTTCTAGAGACATCTTTGCAGCATGTTGGGGGGCGGGTGCAGGAAAAGTCCAAGCATATTTTCCTTGTCTTGGCAAAGGGGGCCGCAAAGCCCAGGAAGCAGGATTTGCCGGGACCCCAGGAGTCACTCTTCAGGATTCAGGACACCCTGCTCTGGCCTGGGTGCCCTGCCCAAAGTACCTCTCCAGTCAAGCTGCAGGATGCAATATGCTTCTTGAAGAAAACTTCTCACCTGCTCTGAGCCCCCAACAGACCTGCCCAGATGGGTCACCCCTGGTTCTCCCTTCTCGAAACCACAGCACTTCTGAAACCATGACGCCTTGGTTCCGAGGGTGACTGTTATGGTGGCATCCTTGGAAAGAGGGCTACGTCTGGGCCGACTCTCTCAAGGACGGGAACTTCCCGGGGCTGTGAGAAGTGCATGCTGAAGCTGGGATGCCCACATCAAAGTTTGACTCACATGTTATCCAGCACAGGGGCAGAGTGGCTTAAGAAAAAAAGGTGCAGGGCAGTGGGCCTAGGGTGCCAATCCAGAGCCTCCTCTGTCAGCTCTGTGACCTCTCCTTGCCTGTAAATTGAATCTCACACCTCTACTCCGGGATTGTTCCGGGATTAAGTCACCCTGAGCCACCCAGCAAGCCTGACACACAGTGGGCACCCCCAAGCTGTCCTCCCTCCTCTGCCTCCTCTCGGGAGTCCTAGGAGACTTCGTCTTCCCTGGAGCAGGGACAGTAGCCAGCAAAGCCAGCCCGCCCTCCACCCAGATCAGCCTCTCTGCGTTTGAAAACTTCCAAGGCAGGAAAACTTTTTTCCCCAGACCGGCTCTGTCGCGGCTGCCACCATGAAAGCCCCTCCACCTTCCCCCAAAGGGCCTGCCGCAGTCTCTAGAAAAAGCCCTCATCTCCGGTGCTGAGAGGAGGGAGCCGAGGGGGACGCACTAATGGGGGACGCCGCGGCAGAGGAGAAGACACAATGGATAAAAGAAGAAAGCGCATCCAAACACGAGTTCTTGTTCTGGAGAAGAAGGGCCAAGTCTGACTTTACAGCAACAGCTTTGAGAGCAGCAGCGGTGGGATTTCATGGCAGAGGTTCCGCGGGAAAATCAATCAGCGGGGCCGCTGTTTGGAGAGGCAGCAAGAAAGGCCACTAACGAGGCCAGATTGTAACAGTTCTGCGAGCAGCCACAATGCTCACCTTACACGGCGCGGCCGCGCTGCTAAATAATAAATCAGAGCGGCCGGCGGGCGGCGGCGGCGCCGGACAGAACGCGGCGCGTTTGACTGCAAAGCAGCCCCGGGCCATGAATTATTCACCGCGCGCCGAGATAAAACGCGGCGGCGGGAGGAGCGCCCGCAAACAGGTGCCCGCGCCGAAAGCTGCCTTTTGATTACCAGCCGGGCCCGGGATGCGCCGGCCGGCCGCGGGTCGGGGGCGTCGGCGCTGGGGGCGCGGAAAAGCTGGGATTAATCAGGGGCCGCAGCCCACGCCCCACAAGAGCGTTTTGCCAGACTCCGGGGCTGGGAGCAATTACAGGCAGGCCCGGCAGGG